>NW_019640847.1:170309-210181 GCF_000599845.2 Trichogramma pretiosum | reverse complement strand
GGAGATGTAAAACCATTGGAAACACAACCAATTGTTATAGACAATCATCGTCTCAGGTTTGAACCGCTAAAAACGCTTACAATACCTACTTTAAAAACAATATCAAAATTTGAACAACCGCAAAGCGAAAAATCTCACATCTTTATAAGCAATTTAACATTGATGGCTGGACTAGTAATCCTCATATGCGGATACATTGGTTATATATACATCAAGAAAAGACAACCAAGAAAACAAGCAAAATCAAAAGAAGTCACCAATATGACCAATGCCGAGGACGTCCTTGAACTTTGGCGGGGAGGAGTTATATGAACACCAGTTCACCAACCTGCCTGGCTGTCGTTGACCTGCAAAGATTAATACACATTAATAACTGCAAGCGCGACTGCAAGTGCGAATGCGAGTGCGAAGAACAATGGACCAGCAACTCAAAACATCGAAGCTGTCGAAGCCAAAACATCTTAGCTACCGAGGGGACTCACCCATTGTTCGTCACCTCTCCTACCTGTTCGATCGTCACCTCTACCACTGTACTTACGCATATTACGATTATTGAGCGAGATCGGTATCGACCGGCTGGCAGTCTCTGTCGGGATCTTGGCCTGTAACGATATCGTGATTTAATAAAATGCAACTCCTTGTTCTATAATAAAGAAGAATATAAGTTCGTACCTTTGTCAAAATCCTATCATCTCACTTAACTCACGCGCGGCGAGAGGCCAGATAGTATCCGATCACTGGAGCGAGCGCACGGCTTAGCCTTCTCTCTGGCCGTTCGCTCGAGTTGTAATTCTCTCAGCCGAATAATAAATCGAGTTCGCTCATTATATTATTGTTCGTTCGGTATTTTCTTTCTCCTGCCCAACCGCCCAAGAATTTTTCTCGCTCGTTCGCTCTCTGCCACGTGGACGCCGAGAACACGCAAACGAGAGTGTGGACTCGTCGCCCCCCAGGAACTGCTGGAGTCAACTGGGGTTTAACATCCTACACTCTTCCACACTGGTGACAGCCGACATCTGCGAGGTTATCTTCGAGCTCCGAGGGTGAGAAATCGCTACTTTTCCAAGTTCACGGGTGACATCGAGAGGAGAAAATCTCGCAAGAGCGGGCTCGGTCGGAGGCTTGTTCGGCGCAGCGACCTAAATTTTTTTTCCGTTCAGGCGCTGTGTTCTTTCCTCGCATCACATCTTTGCAAGCTGTGCTCTGCGTTCTGCAGCAGGCCTTGGCGACGAGGCGGACGACTTCCCCACGGACACAACTTCGACCACAGCAGCAGCAGCAGCTACAGCTACATCAACGGCCATCTTGTCATCGTGCCGGTAGCAGCGCGGGTCGAGGTTTCGCTGGCAATGACAACATCAGTTTCCGGCTGGCTCCGAGAGGACGTCGTCGACCAGCATCTACGCAGCAGCACGCAGCAGCGACCGGATGGAGCACCTTTACCAGGCCAACATTGAGGACTACACCTACGAGGAGTGGCGAGCGTTTGCGCGACCGCAAGTTCTTATTATTTTCCCGGCTGCAACCATCGCGTATTCTGCGTGCTAATAAATCGATACGATACGCATCGCAACTCCGAAAATTTCAGTTTTTTTATTGCCGTTTATATTTTGATCTTGGTGGCAAGTTTCTTCTCGACGGTGGCGGTCGTGATACTGCATTGCATTGTTGACGCCCTGAGTTCCGTTCGAGATTTTGTCGCCGAGTTAGCCTAATTTCGGAGTCGTGAGCGCGTTGATGATTTCATGTCATGCGTAACTAACACCTCCAGTTACACATCCAGGTTTACGCGTCTTGCGTGTCGCTGCCGACAGTCCTCGTGGACGACGTCGTCCGATATATTGAGAGTGTGTATGTATGCGTGTCGGGGTGATTTCGCGTTGTAAATCCGGAGTTCTCGCGAATTATTATTCGGTCATGTCGCATCGTTTGCCACTCGGGTATTTTCGTTTTGTTTTAACCGCTATCTCTGTACATAATTTAAATTCAAAACAGAGTTTCGCTTCGGTGACTTGCTGATTTTAGCATTGTCAATCGCTGAAATTAGAGGATCCATCTCATTAAAATTTTTTAAAATTAACATCCCGAAATAATTACGCGATTCAATTCTTCGAAATAGCAACGGATTTTAAGATTCGAGAAAATTCGAACATTTCAAAAAGTACGTTAGACTTTTGTTTACGTTTCGTAACGTCGAAGCAACGATTGTGATCGGGCAGCGCTTCGAGGAATTTGATCGCTGGCTTGCGCAGGCCAGTGTTGTGGTTTTGCGCGAGCTGACTTGCTCAAAAGTCGCCGTATCTGCTTGCAACAGGTTCGGCGCGAAGTAAACAAAGATCCCCCTTTGTGTTCGTCCTCGACGTATACGACTCTGACTTATAACATCATAACGGTCTTTGTCGCCGATTGCTATGCTACTTTTTTTTTACAATCGTAATGAAAAAGTTCATCATCTTCAAAAAAATCTTGACAGTAGTATATTTCTTAGCAATTTTAAAAATACATGATGAAATTATAATTTTGCTCTTTTATTTCTTTACACTCTCTTGACTTAAGAAAAAAAATTGATAGGTTATTCAGAAGCTTGTTATCATTTTTGATTTTTTATAATTTTTTCATTTCGTTTACAGTTGAACTCGTTCAACGGACCTATCAGCGTATGCGACAAAAATTTTACCGAGAAGCTTCTCTGAGAGGAACGAATGTATTGAATTAAATAATTACCTCTTACTTGTTGATGAACTTTGCATAAATAAATATAATAATTAATAAATTGCAACTAAGTTTAAAATTTCTGCTAGCGATCGATGCGCCTCCCATTGTATCGATAATCTATTAAAGATCTTTTCGAAGACGTGCTTCGCGATTCTCCTTCAAAATCTCCGATACATTTTTCAAACGGAAGAAATTGAGTATTTTTTCCTAGATTCCATAAACTTCATGCTTAAAGACCCGGCTAAAACAACTAGAAAAACGAGACTAGAAAAACGAGACTGACGTCGATAAAGACGACAAGCCTTTGTTGTATCGCCACGTACCGGTGCATCGTGCGACTAGGCACGTAGGGCAATTACTCGCAGGGACTTTGTGATCGGTGAGCTTTTTAAAATATATACAACAGATTCGACAGACTTGAGTTACACCGGCGAGTTCGGGCTCACGTATTTTCACGCGGCTAGCAAGACTGACTGTGAAATCGTCGTCCAGAATTTCTCGGAGCTTGAGCAGGATGCGCTATAATATAATAATATAAACGATGCCCGGCCGCGCATCATCGAATTGCTGCTGAGAAGCGACGAATTTTTTCAACAAGACGGATCGACATTTATGCACTTTATTGCATTATATATTCTGTTACTCTCAATCAAAACGAACAGTAATTGATTCAATTTTTGATGAGACGCTTGTCATCTAAATAGTATGTTTAGGTACTCTAAGAAAAGTATGTACAATTTTACTATATACAACGATGAAACAAATAATTTTCAATAATTTATAATGAGGCCCATTATTGTCAGATTTACACAAGCACATTTTCTCCCTAGTTCTTTCTCGCAAGGTTATTTATATTTAAACAACAAAACTCGACGGTCGAATAATTGTGCTTGCATAAACGATCTTAAAAACAAAGTTTGTTAATTGCATGGGAAAATATGTAAGTTTTGATTAACTCTTTCACTGAAATAAAAGTAAATTTTAGACAACAATTTATATCGTGTGACCTAGATTCTTCTTCTGGATTCACGGCCCCGGTCGGCCACGCATGTCCCTTTGCCGTCGGTCCGTCCGTCGCGAATCCGTCGGCTCGAGGTACCTGTATGTCAAATAATAAGGGCTCGGGCTCGTTCATGCAAATGACCATCGACACTTCTATTCAGTTTATAAGCGGCGATTTATTGATCGCTAACAATACAAGAAAAGATATCGGCCCGAGGACATTGGGTCGTTGGCACGCTCGCGCGAGGCTCAGAGGAGAACACATATACACCGGAGCTCGTGGCCCGACTCACCACACGTAGTAATCGGGGTAGACGTTGTTGGTCGTCCTGCTGGATGTTCCTCCTCCTCCTGCAACACAATCAAACGTCGTGAGCCCGGGTGCCTCGTCGTCTCCTCGAATGGTGGGACGATGATCGGCTTTCTCTCTCTCGTCCGGCCGTCGAGACACACACACACTCTCCACGCACTCGAGCTCTCGTCGAGTTAGCCACACTCCTCACTCAGAGAGCTTAGGGTGACTACACCCGTGGTACTCGACGAAGAGTCGACCTAGACATCCAGAGAGACACCCTGGACGCCGCACACACACACTCACTTACTCGAATCGATGTTTATACACACAATCGCGATCGATCGATCAAGCCGGTTCGTTGGCAACTGACTTGTCGTTACTTATACGTCGTGTTGACAAGCTGCCAAACGTCCTTTCTCTTCTCATCGTTGCTCACATGAAAATATAAATACCGCGATCAAATGATTTACTATATTCAAATTATATTATTATTGGCCGACGACAACGACTACGCAGAGGCTCGCCGGGCAACCGAGCATCTGATGCACTTCCTGCATCACAATCGTTTCAAGAGAATATGAATTATGAAAGCATTGAAAGCAATGCATGTGATTTGAGTTTTTCATTTATGTAACAAGTTTTTCATGAACCTTTTATAACGCGACGTTTTTTTTTTCAAAAATACAAATATTTTTGTTTATAAAAATCTTTCTGAGTTTTCACGGAATGATTTTGGAAAAACGGACAGCTTTTCGAATACAAAAACACGAGCGCGTAAATATATCGTCACTCCGGCGAAGTTACCTGTAAAAAATTAATATCGACAACAACTTTGTAGCACATGTATCAACTTTTCTTTCGCGCACGGAGCTGTGTACCGTCACTCTGATGTGTGCCACGAGGGCTTGGAAGCTCCTCTTCATGTTTTCATACAAACATAGCGACGCATTATTTTAAGTTTTTAGCGTCGCTCTTTGTTCGGGCTCGATAATAGATAATGTTAAAAATAAGCTTATAATACGACGATCACGACGACAATGCTGAGGATACGCAGCAACAGCAGTTGTCTCCCGTCCTCGTATCGTGTGCGACTCTCGCATAGATGTACGTATACACTATACACACGGTCGCACGAGAGCATCTGACCTTCCTTTCTTTCTTTCCTCCTTTCTTCCTTTCTTCCTTCTTTCTTCCTTTCTTTCGCGGGCGCGGGCGTGCTCCAGCTTGTTGGCTACAACCACGAAGGTTCGCGTTTTGATATATTATATATTATTTCATGGAGGTGATCGCGTTTGGACCGTTTCCGCGAAACCACTTCATAGTCACGTATGCACTACAGAGGTGAAATAATTGCGTCGAGCGTGTACAGTTAAGAAAAAATAATTCAACTTAAAACGAGCTTCTGTATATCAGGAGGAATATGAACATACCAGAGCTTTTTAGGGTCGATTTACAAAAACATTGAATAATTGGTCAATGGTAAATAAAAATACGATGTGCTAGACTGGTAAACAATTCCGTGTAGTACTTATTATTTTACGCGTAAAAAACGTTACGTTCGTAAAACTCGATAGGTATTTACGAATTACCATTAGCTACGACCCAACGCTAATTATAAATTATCGAGAATTATTTGTTTCATCGTTGTATGTAGTAAAATTGTACGTCTTATAATGTTAAAATTGTACGTTTTTTAAGCAAAGTATACTTTTCTTCACTTCACAAAAAATATAATTCATTAAATCCAAATCCTGTACCTATACGTACCTATACACACTATACAGTTATATAATTCAAATGATTTTATGCCGTAATCCTTTGACGCAGTGAAGTTACTAGTGAGAGTTTATATATCGTCATCGCCTCTGTGTATCCATCATTTGTTTGTTGTCGTTTTCATTAAAACATTTTTTTGCGTCAACATCATGGGCAGACGCAAAAAAAATTTACCAGAATGTTTGAGCTTAGATCAAGAAACGCATTTGATTGCTGAAGTGAGAAAGAACCCTGAGCTGTGGAACATCAAGCACGAGCGCTACTATAATACCCACGCCAAAGGGAAGTTGTGGGAGCTCGTTAGCGCAGAGATCGGGTGTACAAGTAAGTTAACCTTTTTTATACTTTAAATTTCGGGAATCCATACTAACGCGAAATTATTCTTTAAAGAGGAAATCGCTCAAGATAGTTGGATATCTTTAAAAAGCAAATATAAAAGGGAAACGGCTAAAATTAAATTGCCGCCATCTGGATCAGGAGCAGCAGACGTGCACTGCAATTCAAATTGGATACACTTCGAAAGCTTACGTTTTTTGAGCGACAGTGCTTTACCTCAAGAAACGGTATCGAATTTGGATGACCTTTTGGAGAATACCTTTGAATGTTTGACTTATGATCAGCCAAACATAGAAGAACAGGAAGAGATATTTGAAATGCCTATGCCGAAGGAATACCCCGAGCCGAATAAAAACTTAAATTATAATAACTCTCAAGTTGAAAAATACTTCGAATCTATCAATCAACACGTTGCGCATGTGCCGGAACATGACAAACTGAAACTGTGGACTGAAATCAATTCTGTGGTACACCAATTTGTGTATCCAAAGCCTCCAACTCCACCGCCTCCACCACCGCCTCCACCAACACCTCCACCAATGCAACCACCTATACAACCACCTATGCAACCATACTATGGAATGTACCACCCCCATTATGGATATGCACTGTACCCTAATGATCCTAACATGGCTTCGGCTTATTATCCTCCTGGCCATCTAGCAATGCCGATCAAAGCTGAACCTTCTCGGAAAAGAAGATCGACCCAATGCAACTCGAATCAGCAACAAACAGTTTCTCCTCCGGATGCAACTCCACCTGTTGCCGAAGACGATGACGGTATGATTCAAATTTTGCATACGTATATATATTTGCACTGCTCGATTTTTTAAATGAATTTGCTTACTTTATTTTTTGATAATTTTTTCAATTAGTAATCGAAATATATAAAATTATGTACATACTAATTTTTCACTATTTTACTTATGTTATAACTCAATGTTTGTTCATATAGTACATAATTTATTCCTTTATTTACTTAGATTGCGTTATAGTAGAAGAGAAGACATTCGTTAAACTATCAACATTCAATCGACCAATCAAGCAAGAACCACCAGATGAGGAAAATTCCGAAACGAAGAGATCAAGATTGACAAAAAAAGTACGCCAGGTGAGCACGAGAATGAAAAAGCCAAAGGACAACATAAAGTCAATTCCGGCGACACTCGACCGCCGTTAAAAAATATTGAAAATATAGGTAATCAACTCAGTTGAACATCATTATGATTATTAAATACTTATTATTTTTATTTGTGTATAGAAACAATTTTGGAAAATGACAGTTTTATGAAGAAACTGGCTGACGAAATAGCCAAAAAACTGATGTCACATATACCCTGAGAAGTGTCAAAAGAGAGAAAAAAGCCGAAAAAAAACCGAAAAATGTTAAAAAATGTTCGACTAAGATAAAAGAAGATGATCAAGAAGTAGAAAAGGCATCAAAAGATGAAGCGAAATCATCAAAAGATAAAGAAGAATCGTCCAAAGAAATAGAAAAATCATTAAAAGAAGATGAAAAGAGTGGAAATGATTCTGATCCAACTGATAGTGAGAGTAACTTGTCAGAAGAAGACGTTTAGAGTCGAGAGTTACTTCTTTTTGATCTTGATGTATTATTTTTTTTTTGTTCTCAAGCAGTTGGTCTTGATTTTCAAAAATTTGTTACTTTTTCTTTGAATCAAATTTAATTCTTTAAATCCTCAATTTTTCTATATTATATAGTATACATCATATAGTAAATATAATTCTTCTAATATATTTTTATACATTATATAGTAAATTTTTCCACAAAGTAAGAAATGTCACACGTCCCTGTACACATAGTAGTTTTTCTTATATGGGCTTCTTTATCTATTAATTCTGTAGATATATCCTCGAAATGCACGATTTTTGTGAGGACCCCTGATACCGCCGAGTTAGCGAATATTTCCTCGAGATCTGCGATTTTCGCGGATATCGCCGATACCGCCGAGTTAGCGAATATTTCCACGAAATTCGCGATTTTCGCGGAATCGGCGATATCGCCGATACCGCCGAGTTGGCGAATATTTCCTCGAGATCCGCAGTTTTCGCTAATCGTGATTCTGTCGACTTTCACGACTTCAATAAACATGCAAATACAAATTTAAGTCGTTGAATTATAATATTTATACAAGCATAACAATTCATTTTTGATAAGCTTTATATCGCGAGATTATCATGAGTTAACAAATTCAAAATTTCGAATGTGTATATGCAGAATCGGTAGCTTCCGTGGTCTCCGCGAAGATCGCGAATTTCGAGAATATTTCCGCCAAGTCGGTAGCTTCCGCGGTATCCACGAAAATCGCGAATTTCGAGAATATTTCCGCCGAGTCGGTAGCTTCCGCGGTATCCGCGAAAATCGCGAATTTCGAGAATATTTCCGCCGAGTCGGTAGCTTCCGCGGTATCCGCGAAGATCGTGAATTTCGAGAATAACTTCGCCAAGTAGGTAGCTTCCATAGTCACGGAAAAAATTCCCAGATTTCGAAAACATAATTGGCAGAATCGACAGCGTTCACCGTTTCACAAATTTCCGCACGATCGGCTTGCTTTTTGCTGGAATTGCGCTTTTTAATCATTACCGAATTTCAAGACACTGACTGTATCACTATTGTGCACTTAATACTACCTCCTCATGAGAGTTTCCTTAAAGATACTCTTTATTTGACAAGTTTGATGGCAAAGAATGAGCTTATAATTATAATATATTCTCTTAATCAAGATAATTTTACAAGGAATTGAAATTTCATGAATGTTATCGAATTTTAGTGAAAAATCTTACTAATATTTAAGCTTACACTTACAAGGAGAGCTTTCCAAGTCCGGGTCACCGAATGCCCTGAAAATTTTTTTTGTGATCTCCTAGTACATGATGATGATCCCCCATACAGTTAGTTTGATCAAATGGGCCCTATAACAATACTTTTACGCATGGTCAAGATTTGAATATTATTTAACCATAATAAATACCATATAATAGCCTATCATGGTATCAGGCTTAAAACAGTCAATTCCAACTGACTGAACAGCATTGTTACTTTGTGTTTTTCAAGTTTTTAAACACTTATTCAAAAAATAAACAATGTAGCTCAATTGGTATACTATGCAAGTCTCAAAGAGCGAACCAAATTGAGCTAAAATTAAAGTACTTTACTATAAGTATTGATGCAAAAGATTGAAATAAAACTTTTATATTATCAAACTCACTGTTCCTTCTTTTTCATCCAATTTTGACACTTCATTGATTATACTTTAAGTTATTGGGGAAAAGAAAAAGAAGCATAACTGATTGTATCATCACTAAATCACATTATTTATTTATCTTTATCATTGGTAACTTCCAGCATCATTGATGAGGTAATCTGGCACTTTAAATATAATCAATGAAGTGTCAAAAATGGATGAAAAAGAAAGAACAGTGAGTTTAATAATATAAAAGTTTTATCTCAATCTTTTGCATCAATACTTATAGTAAAGTACTTTAATTTTAGCTCAAATTGGTTCGCTCTTTGCGACTTGCATGGTATACCAATTGAGCTACATTGTTTATTTTTTGAATAAGTGTTTAAAAACTTGAAAAACACAAAGTAACAATGCTGTTCAGTCAGTTGGAATTGACTGTTTTAAGCCTGATACCATGATAGGTTATTATATGGTATTTATTATGGTTAAATAATATTCAAATCTTGGCCATGCGTAAAAGTATTGTTATAGGGCCCATCGGATCAAACTAACTGTATGGGGGATCATCATCATGTACTAGGAGATCACAAAAATATTTTCAGGGCATTCGGTGACCCGGACTTGGAGAGCTCTCCTTGTTAGACAAAATTATTATTTAACAACGTATGGAAAAGGCTGATAACGTTTTCATATGAGAAATAAATTTTCTTTTATATATAATTGCTATTATGAAAAGATGAAGACTGCGTTGTTGTACTCCATGAAGTTGATTTTTTGTCGTGTCGAACGATGAACATAAAGCGTATATTAAAGTAAAAATCGTTGCCATTTCAACGCCCATTATTCACAATTTTAAAGCAATAAATTTTCCATCAATTTTCATTAATACGAGCCAACTAACTTACGAACTAAGATCGACGATTTTTATAATAATTAGTACATTACGATACGAGTGAGCAAAGTGGGTGATTCTCGCACGAGTGACGTATACTATTTTTTATCACGAGTGGCGGGAAGTTTGGAGGGAGCGGAAAGAGGAAAGAAGCGGGAGGTAAAGGGCGCAGGAGCAGGTCCAGGGCCGCAGGCCCTGGTCGAGGTGCAGGGGCCGAAGGCCCCGCCGGGGGGTTGGGAGGCGGAGCCCCACCCACCCACAAAAAAAATTCTGTTTATAGTTTTTTTATTTATAATAATAAATCAATCAATTTTTTTTAAATGAGAAATTCAATGTTTCTGTTTTTTATCAAAAAAGTAAAAGTACAAAGTGTATTCATTTATTCTCCTTATCAGAATGAATATTAAATGTTTTATTTGAACAATTATTGAATTCAAAACTTACATTTTTCTTAGAATTTAAAATATTATTCATTAAATTTGACATATTCAAATCTCGATTCATTGATGCATTACTTAATGGCGTGGTAACTTGACTTAGATCACCCGACGTTACAGTGGACGTAGGTGGAACTTTGATAACTTGAAATTCATTTGATGATGATGATGATGACGGCTTAGCATTTGGTGTAATCATTGAAGTTGATGGTGTGATTTTGATAGATTTGGTTATTGTATTATTTATTTTAATTTTATTTCGAACTGAATCTTGTATATATCCTTCTGCGACTGTATCTGATTTCCATCCACCGTGACGTTTAAGCGTCGTGATGTCTGGTCCACCATCTACCAAAAGGGTAGCAGAAGTTCTGCGAAACGAATGTCCTGTATACAAGGCAGGATCCGGTAAATTTAAAAACGACGCGATTTTCTTTGGAAGGCTGCCGATTTTATTGATACCAAGCGGTTGATTGACGGACTTTCCATCGGACATTTTTAAAAAAAATCTGTCACTTTTCTTAATGTTTTTCCGGATCTCTATATACTTTTTACATATTTCCTAAAATTCACCTACAATAGTAAATGATCGCTGAATGCCAGTTTTTGATGTCGGTATACGTACCAACAGCATTGTCTTATGATCTTCGACATTTTTAACTGTTAAATTAGTTAATTCTTCACTTCGACATGCGCCCGTGATTCCAAATATTAAAATGATTTTTGTTACGAGATTTTCGCCGTCATCGGCCTCTACACAATACCTAGCAACTTCATCAGAGGTAAAAACTTTCGATTTTTTCGGAACGTAGCCCACATTGTTCTTCTTTAAAAAAGCAATTAACTTCACATAATTTGAAATGTCAGTGTCTTCGTAGCGCTTAAAGCACGCTTTCAGCATAGAGTATTTTGCCCACTAAGTCGCCGATACATACGTATTAGATAATTCTTTGAAATACACTCATAAAACTGATTCTGCAGAAGACGACGTGTTTTTAGTTTTCCGCCATTGTTTAAACTCGTTATAAACAACCGTGTAGCATTGTTTGGATTTTTTTGGTAACAAATCCAACGAGACCTCTGCAGCAGCTTCAGCGATATCCATCGGCACTTCGTCGCACTCTCTCATTTTCAAAACTTAAATGTAGTTGTTTTCCCAAGGAAAAATACGTTGGTGTGCCTTATACAGTTGTCGATAGACTGATCGATAGACTGATACTAATTTCGCTCGTGGACCTTAGTGTGTGAAAAACCCATAAAATTGAATGTCACTTTGTGTCGTTCTTAACTACGATACGAACGTTGTTACTTTGTTTACTGCTATAAGCAGCCACTCGATGCGTTTCGAATTTCTGTACCCGTTGAAACACGTCGAGCGCGTGCCGCATTGTTTCGATCGCGTGTCAGTAGTTTACGAGCGTAACTCGCATCAGTCTGTCGTGAGCCGTACACCGCACACAACATATTTTTTCTGTAGCATAGAAAGAAACTTTTGGACATTTTAAAAATGAGTACTTTTACCTCTGCTGAAATAGCTAGGTATTGTGAAGAGGCCGACGATAGTGCAAATCTCGTAACAAAAGTAGTACTAATTTTTGCAACTACTGGCGCATGTCAACGTGAGGATTTGACTAATTTAACAGTTCAAGACGTCGAAGACAATAATTCAATCCTATTGGTACGCATACCGAAAAGAAGGGCCTTCATTCAACGAACATTCAGCATTAATGGTGATCACTACACAATTTGCAAGAAATATTTGGGTGTCCGTAATAAATGTGAAAAAAGTGATCGTTTTTTTTTAACAATGTGCAAGGGAAAATGTCTAAATAAACCGCTCACGATGAATTATATCTGCAGCATTCCGAATCTAATTGCGACGTTCTTAGATTTGCCGAATCCTGGCTTGTACACAGCACGTTCATTTCGCCGTACGTCTGCTACTCTTTTCATAAATGGTGGAGGAGACATCTCAGCATTAAAACATCACCTTGGCTTGAAGTCAGACCGTGCAGTTAAAGAAGAAAATATTCAAGATCCAGCTGATACAACATCAATGAATTAATATATTTGTTAATAACAAATTCAGTTCTTCTTGTTTCTACAATAAAGTTTTTGAAAATAAAGTTTTAATTTCTCATTTAAAATTTAAAATGATTCATTTCGCGCTGTAAACCCAGTAGTGAAAAAATGTTTGTTATTACAGTACTGCTCGGGAATCACATACTTCCCGTACGCTGTGATAAAAAAATATTTTGTTTATAAGGGATTATTGGCAAACCATTTCATTAACTTTTGTCTTTCTTTCATTCCTTGTTGAAACTCGGAACTTCGTTCACATTCGTAAGTAGTTTTCTTACCATCAATTCTTTCAGAGTCATTTTCGAATTTGGTACGAATATTATTCTTATCGATACGTGCATCAAGAATTATATTGTGCAAAACACATGTAGCTTTAATAATTTTTTCGACCATTTTTGGTTGTGCATTTATCGTCGTATAGTAAACGCGCCATACTTGACTGAGTATACCAAATGCATTTTCCACTACGACCCTCGCTCTAGATACTCGTTTTATTGATAATAATGTATATTCTGACACATTATATCTATATTTCATATTTTGGCGCTGCTATGCCAACTTAATAATAGTAAACTATCTNCCTGCGATACAGCAGCAACGCAGAAGAAGACGAGTCCCCTGCCGCACCGTCGCGCGTTCAAATATATATATACGATATAAATGTATGCGCACACAACGCGCATGAATTTAGCATGCACCGCGTAAGAAGCAGCGACAGCGGCGCGCGCGCGTACGTGTGTACGCACCCGGGCGCTTTTGTAAATAATTAATTGTGCCGAGGGGTCTCTGTCTCTCGCTCGCTCGGGTTCTTCGGCTCCTCGCCGTAGCTATATACATGTATATATTAAGTTTGTATGTGTGCACGTGTACGTATACGTACGTGCGTGTTTATACAGCAGGGGCTAAGTGCACCTTTTCCCCCTGAGTATATATACCCGTGGCAAGTGTGCGAGTGTGCAGCGGACTAGTATATAGAGTAGTAGAGTATATATACTAGCCTCGGCTCGGCGCGCAGCGCGCTAATGGATGAATTGAAAGCTGCGCGAAGCTTATATTATTTCGCCGCCACCCAGCGGCCCAAAGCAGAGTGAAGCGTTGCGCTTTTCGTACTTTATTAAACTCCTATTCAACGCATGGCTTCGTTTTATTTGCTTCATTGAAATCGTTGCCGCTACTACTGCTACTGCTGTCCGCTGCGGATTTTCGTTCGAACGTGAATTTTCATCTTAAAAAGCCCGTGTTGTCGATCGATAAGTAAGTTCGGCCGTCAATTATTGCAGCTTATAATTCGAAAAAGTTACGATATTTCCCCAATATATCGGGCGCGCGTAGATACAGCTTTTACACGCGGCACGCCAAAAACTGCTCCGAATCCAGCGTTCGTTATCTCTGGCATATATACGTAATTTTTCCTTCATGCTTTTTATGCCCACATCCGCTGGTATCATTTGCCTGAAAAAAAACTGATAAGTCACCTGTATTAGAGCAGACACTATAGCCATTCCCGCACTATGTATCGAGGCAATGTTTTTTGTCAAATTCCCAACGCAGAAAAGAGTTTCATTGTGTGCTAGTAGTGCCTCGCCAGCTCATAAATATGCAGCGACGCGCAGGCTCTCTCTCTTCATAAAAGGCAAAATATTTTGTGTATTCATACGGTAATACATTCGCGCGTTCAAAAAACAGAGACCAAAATGAAAACGAAAAAAAAAAAAAGAGAGAAGAAATTGTTGAATAGCGCCTAAAGAACGCGTATAATCTCGACCATAGATAAATCACGTACAGTCGCTCGCGCGTACAACACACTCGAGGCGAAATATCACCGCCGTATGTATCCTATATGTATATATATATTTTTTTTATAAGCATCCGGTTTTTCGTGGCACACATAAACGCATTATTATATGAACTTTTAAAAGCTTCGGCGCGCAGCGAGGAATCCTCGGTATATGACGCGCTTGCATTCGGCTGCATAGTGTATATAGTATATCAACCGTTGATCGCGCGTACGCGTATGTGAGAGCGCGAAAGAAAGATCTTTTTCGCTTCCTTTTTTCACGCGCAAATACGCGCAAAGCTCTTTGGACCGTAACCGCGCACCGAGTGCGAAGTAAAAATTCGCGCCCGTAGCGCGCTCGTAACAAGCTCGTCAAAGTTGTCCCCCAGTCTCATTTTTTTTCTTTTTAGAATAGAAAAAAAACTCCCACTGAAAAACACAGCTCTCGCGGGGAAAAACGATTGACTTGTTTCTTGGAATTTTAATGCCGCGAAATCCCATTTGATTTCTGTTTGCCTCATTGCTAATTGGTAGTGCGCCGCATTTTGTATACAAAAAAAAGTGTGGCATTTTACGAGAGATCTGACGCGTACACACACACATTATAATAAAATATATAAATAACCGGGCCCGGCTGCAATTACCAAGATTTTATACATTTTGAAAGTATCGAGCGTGTCACGTGTATAAACCACGAATGAAAAATTGAACAGCGAACCTTTCCGAGCCTTTAAAATTCGACTGCCCGAACATGAAATGCATGTTTGCGAAGGGGCGGAACTTTTTCTAATCCGCTATTGCGTATGAACTGTGCACGTAGTGCCGATGTAATGCAGCGACTGTACCAATGAGAGCGTTTCTCGCGATCCTCGACTGACAACCCGTAAGAATCTATGTATTTCGGCGAAGAGACGAAATATTTTGATTCAGTGATCCACCTCTAGGTGGCGTGAGAGCCACGTGAAACAAAACTCGCAACACGAATGGCACGCGAATACTACAAGTCGCGTACAAGAGAAGAATTCTACGCATCTTCAAATATGCAGACACGAGATGTCGTTCACGATGGACGGGTCGAACAGCGATAAGCGAAACATACATAACCACCCGCTTACTGGAAATAGTAAAAGTGAAAGTGATTCAGAAACCAAAATTAAAAAACGTAAAACAATTATAACAGATAATATTAGTTATAAGGTTTCAACCAAGAATAAATTTAGTTTTATAAATAATTGCGCAATTAACGAGAGATAGAAGTACATATCGTATGCGTATGAAAAGTTCGCAAGACGCAACGCACCGTCGCCGACGTATACTCGCGAATGGTGTAAGAGACGCGAAAAAACATGTTAAATCTCAATTTGCAGGACAATACACGGAACGAGGTTTCGGTGCGCGATTTATGGCTCGCAATTTTTCCCAATTGTGTGTCGTTATTAAATTTCATTGCACGCGGGTATGTACACGTATGCGTACAAGCTACAGTTGTCGAAATACACTTTCGGCCTTTTACCGGCACGCGAGGGCTTTAATATTATCATTTCTACCAAGAGGGAGTTGCAAACGTGTAACAAAAAAAAAAAAAGAGAAAAAGAAGAAGAAAAATACACGAGAGCTCTCTCGCTCGTAACGCATATGTCAGAGCACGAAAGCCGTAGTGCGTATTGTATGTGTCTGTGTATTTGTGTGTGAGTGTGTTGTGTATGCAGTTCTGCTACACAGCCAATGAGAAAAAGAGTAAAGCAAAAGACGCAAATTAATCCCAGGTGTCATTTTGACATATAGTTGCAGTCTCTCTGCGCGCTGCGTTTTTGCAGCTCTCTCGCTCTCTCTGTGGGTTCATAAACAACCGTCTCCGACTTTACGGACGATTGTCATGTAAATTTCTTCTGCCCACAAAACATCGACGGTTCATCGTGAAAAAATATTTCATTGCCGAGAGTGAGAGAGAGAGAGAGAGAGAGACAGAACGGCCTCTTCGAATTGTGTGTGTGTGTGTTTGCTCGTGCGACACGGTCAAGTTTTACGACCCTCGAGAACTGCAACAACAGCAGCAGCAGCAGCAGCAACGCAAACACACGCAGTTCGCGACGCTTATGATTATATCGGGCATCGAAATGGCAATATCGCGAAACGGCTCGTAATACACTGATTATTATTGTATACCGAGGCTCGTGCGCGGCAAATCGCTTGTAAAACGCCTTTCCCGACATATCATTATAATGGCGCGAGCTCGATCGACATTGTGCGTTTGGTAAAAAAGAAAAAAAAACATAGCCCTGCGATCGACCGTCGACGACGACGTTTTACGAGGGATTGCTTTATACCGTACTTTGAGCTCTGGCGAGGCCTGAAAAACACGCGCACGACAAAGCCGGAATGACTTCTCACGGAGGAAAGTCTGTATTATGTACTAGCAAGGCAGGTACACACATACACACACAGCACAGAGCGCTGCTCTCGACTGCTGACGGCTGCGGAGGGTAATCGGTTGCGAAGAGAGTCTTTCTTTCTCATTCGCTCTCTGTTGTGCAGTGCACGCAGTCATTATGGTGGCACGGCACATTAAGCGCCCTTATAATTGTCTCTTTCGACCCGCAGCGAGCTTTCGCATTTATGCATTTATATACACCGCGTGTCTCGTGATGTCGGTACCGTAGCGAGGTCGTTAAAGCTCCGTGTACCACCACCACCACGGCCATTCGACGCTGCGCGCGAGTAATATAAAAACAACGGATTCGCAGCGCGAGACAAAAATTAGTTTCGTTAATATCTTTCCATATACATCGCTTAGTCGTTGTTGTTCTCTGCTGTGCGTACATTTTCTAATCGTCACCGTATACAGCGAGACATGATAATTATTTTCTACCTTTTGCCCGAGCTTGCGATGAAAAAAAGAGCTTGCTCTTTTATCGAACTTTTTTTTTGTGCTTGTTCCATTCGAGTCCACCATAAAACCTTGAAATTACAGAATTCTCGTTGCTGCTTTTTGTCTCATTCTCTCGATATTCGCCGTGTAGAATTATATCTCACGTCATTACTTTTTAATACGTCACTCTAATTTTTCGAATTCTCATCCCAAAGATTTTAATTCGATTTTTCCAACGTTTTGACATAAATTGTTATAAACTACGGCTACACACCTCGAGTTCGCTTCGATTCAGAGAAGCTTTCAGCTTCGAGCTCGTTCCAAAAGCTTCTGTTAATGTCAGACGCTTAACGAAACGAACTGTGCGAGTCGAGTGTAGTTTTTCATAATAACGTTTCCATTAACCCACGGCTAACTTCGACTATACGTATACACAGTCTCGAAACGTACAGTAGCTCCGAGGTGGAAGAAGAAAATTAGACCATTGTTGAAATAACATCGTTTCAAATTGGCAATATCCAAGTGAAATTTGCAAAACCGCAAGTAAAATAACTAACTTTTGAGAGAGAGAGAGAGAGAGGCCAGACGAGAAAAGCTCGCTCCCCCACTCCCACGTAGCAGTCGTGCAGATCGCGTCTAGAGCACCTTGGAAGCTCGGGCAAAGTTTCTTCCGCGTGCAGTTTAACGCGAGCACACAACAAGGTGCCGCGTACAGGTGCGCGCACGAGCGCAATCCAACCCGGGCCGGGGTTACATAATGACCGTCGAGTTGGCGGTGGTGGAGCGAGAGCGAGGGAGAGAGAGAGAGAGAGAGAGAGTGAGATCGAGTTTCGCCGGTATCCAAGGAATGCGCTCCGCACGCCGCGCGGATGTTAATGAATTGCCTCTCGAGCGTAATACCCGTGCCGCCGACGACGCCGACGCGTTTCTCTCTCCTTGTTCGCGCGCCGCTACCACTGCTTGCTACACACAGCTCGCACAATACTGCCAACGGCAAACCGTAATCCAAAAGCAGAGTAACTTTCTTCCCTCCCTTGCCCTCGCAGCTAATAATATAGACCGCACGGTAGCTGTATATTATAGCTGGGGGTATTATGCGCGAGCGGGACGCAAAGCAGAGTTGATGGGCTGCCTCGCAAGTCGCAGTTGCTGCTACTGCACCCACACAGACACACATACACACAGACGCAATCGGACTGTATAAGCGCGCGCGCCTTATATCTAGAGCGCAACTGCGCGGGCCAAGTTATTTTCATTAAATACAATACGGCATTCGGACGGGTTTACGTACGCCGAGCATATAATGAAAAGCACCCCCCGGTGTGTAATCTCGTGCGCGACTGGAAAAGCTAGGCCAAGCCAATGGAAGAAAGGACGGTGTGTATGTAGGTAGTAGTTTTAAGTAGTAGAACGCGGTACGAGCGCAACAATGTGGGTTACGGAGCGCCTCGTGCTGACGCGCGAACGCAAAGATGTATAATACGCACGGTATGTATCGCGTATTCTTACTCGGTCAGCGGCTCTCCCCCGCCTTCGCGAACGTATAAATGCATAACAATTACTAATTTACTCGCGAAATAAAGAGGGATACGTACACGTATGTGTAGTAGTAGTAGTAGTAGTATAAACATTACGTCGACGCTCCGAGCGCAGAGAGATAGAGCCAGAGAGTTGCAGCGCGCACAGCAGCCGCAACCGCAGAGCTATTTAGACAAAAAACATTGCCGTGCGCTACTGTTGCCTCTATATATATACGCTAGAGCTGTCTCTCGCTGTAGCCATGCAGCTGCAGGCGGCACGAGTGTAATGCAGTGCAGAGGAGAGCTACCACACACACACACACACACACCCACGCATATACGTACATTTAATGCATCTAGCTGAATTTGCGAGGTGCGCGCAGGACAACGGTGACGTAGTTTACCTACTTCGCCCGTACCTACCTAGCTCGGTGTGTGTATATTACACACTGCCACGCGCGGCGGGCTACAGCTTGCTTTTCTCGCGGAGCTGCTTATATTAAAGTCATAAATGCACCTACACACACACATACATAAAAGAGGCCCCCCCACGGGTCAAGCTGTCAACGAATTACTCTCCTACAAAGTAGTGGTGGTGATGATGTTGCTCTGCTACAAATGACATCCCTGTAGCAGTAGTAGTAGTAGTAGTAGTAGTAGTTGCATAAAATGTGTGTACGTACGTGTACTGTAGCTCGAGCAACGTGAGATCCACGTGGACACGCGGGACGTTCAGCAGCGAGATTTTTCCGTACGGTACTTGCACATTTTGTACAGAGCTCGACAAGATTTTCCATTGTATAATGCAGCGATTTTCGACTCTCTTCTTTTATTCATAACGCTCTTGTATATGTGTGAGCTATAATAAAGGTACAGGCCATGCATTGTAGCTTATTACGCGCATTTGTGCGATGCGAATTCGCGTTGGCCACCGCGCGCACACGACTCCGATAACAATAACTAAAACGTCATTAACGATAATTCATTATGAATCTCGCGTTGAATAGAAATTTCACTCCGTTATATTTTATACGTTTCGTCGATTCTGCTCTACCGCAATATTCTAACTGACCAAATATATAAACTCGTTCTTTTGTCTGTTTCAGGTACGTTGATTCATGCATTTTTCTCTCTTTTCTTGTTCCTGAAAACAACTCCGAACTCTCGATGCTAACTCGAGTCTTTACGGTACGTATATAATATGTGAAGTATAAATTCAGCTTGTGTGCGTATACGTTCGACGAATACGTAAGCGAATGCATTACGACTGGTCTGCATATTATGTAAGATAATACAAAGCGCGCAGCATCCCAAACATTAGTTAAATAGCGTGGCGCAGCGTAATTGACGCGCATAACATCTGCTGTGCGCCTTTTACATCGCTGGCTGATGCGGCGTTGACAAACTGAATTAATTACGACGATGAAGAGACAATTTTGATGCAACGAATCTGCACTGCTGCTCTTGGAAAATTAATCGAGCATTAACGTTGAAAATTCTTTTACCTCGACGAATCGTGAGCTCGGAAATGTTGTTTACTTTATCTCGCGAGTATCTTAATAATGAAGCTCAGCTGAGTAGACGCGTAAGTAGTCGTTGCAATCAACTTTAAAAACGTTATACCTCGGTTTTTTCTTCGACTTTCGTTCGCCTATGATTATGTTTTTCTTTCGCTAAGCTCTTTTTTTTCGTTTTAGCGATGTTTATCCGACGATGAAAACGCTATAATTCAATTAAAGTACTTTTAATGATAGTTACTTTGATATTGCCGGTAATATCTCTCAAAAATGGTCTACTCTCGTTTTAATATCAAGCGTTGATTAGCGATCGCTCTATTTCGGTTGAAAAAATATATAAAAAAAACAGTCGTGATTAAAAGTCGACTATGAGACCAGTGACTGATTATGAAGCGAGTCAATCACACCATTTGTGGGGGCGGCAAATTTTGAAATGAATATCAACATTTTTTCATTATACATGTGCACGATGTATGTATTATTTACTCCATGCCTTTTTGTGAAATCGATGTTGACTGTCAAAAGTTTATTTAGAAGTACTTAGTTTTAGAGGGCCCAAAAATTACTCGAAAGAATCGTCGATGAGTTAGACTTTTAAATTGTTTCAAATATTGTGATGATAATATAAAAACAAATAAATCGGTACCTTAATTGTAAACAATATGTATTGATAATAATGTATGTTCTGACTCATTATATCTACTTTTCATATTTTGGCGCTGCTATGCCAACTTAATAATAGTAAACTATCTCTACAATTATGTTGCCACTATTAGTACGCAGCAATGCTCACTTGCCTCTGCGCTCATGTATAGCTCGCACACGACTTACAATAAATCTATTATTTTGTACACTAATCTTTATTTTGCAATCCTGCCCAATTAACAATTCTTCAGGTTATGGGCCCAGGAGTACGCAGGTGTAAATATTTTCAAAAATACAAGTAAGTGTTTTTACTTTCGGTGCCAAAAAAGTTCGCTCTTGGAGCAAAGAGGTTAGAAACGGCCCTCGTGCAAAAAAGTTGACTAACCTTAAAGTCAGAGAGATGGAACGAGAATTGGAGCAGATCGACAAACTAGTAAATAGAGATCAGTGGCCTTTGTGGAAATTCAAAATAACAGTTACGTTAAAATCATACGACGTGTGGGGTGTAGTGCAAGGCAGTCAAGAAAAACCACAGGCATTGAGTGACACGGCCACGAGTGCACAAATCGCCAGCTATGAAAAAGAAAAACATGCCTATGAAAGGGCCGATGGTATTGCACAAAAAATCATAGTAAAAACGTGCAGTGATAAGGTGTTGATACACATTTTAAACAGCAACAGTGCTAAAGAAATGTGGGACAAACTTATGGTGCTTTATGATAGAAAATCCGAAGTGGCCGTCAACACACTGCAGCAGTCCTGGTGCAACTATGTCAAGGATCCTGCAGATGATATCGACACACACATTTCCAAGATAGAGAATATGGCCTTTAAACTCAACGTCATGGACCTGAAGTGTAGTGACCAGGACGTTATATGCAAGATACTCAACACACTGCCTGAAGCCTACAGTCATTTCCTTACATCATGGGAGTCAACTTCAAAGGTTGAAAGAACCAAGGATAATCTGATCACAAGACTGTCCATTGAAGAGGAACGTATGCAGAATAGAGAAGTGTTAGAATCTAAGGCATTAGCTGCTAACCTACAGTCAGACAAGAGCAAAAAAGGTAAAAATGGAAAAAAGTTCAATAAAAATAAAAATATCAAATGCTACTACTGCCATAAACCAGGACACAAAGAATACTACTGCAGAGAAAAGAAATCAAATGAAAATTCTTCAGAATCAAAGAAGACTTTTGGCCAAGCTGTAGTATGTGAAGCCTTTGCGTCTGAACTGCATAAACAGAAAAAAGAAGATCTTTGGTATAAAGACTCTGGTGCCTCAGATCACATGACTTCTAAAAAGGAATGGTTCTCTACATACAAGCCTTTGGACCAAGAATTTTGGGTGCGATTAGCTGGTAAAGTGTCACTGAAGGCTGAAGGCAGAGGAAGCATAAATGTTCATACGTACGATGGAGAGAATTGGACTTTGAACCACTTGGCAAATGTTTTATATGTGCCTGATCTCCAGTACAATTTGTTCTCTGCAAATGCAGCACTTGACAGAGGAATGGTTGAAATATCTCATAAATTTGAGACTAGGTTTACCAAGCATGGAAAAACAATCATAATTGGTAAACGCAAGCATGAAATCTCTAAGCTTTTTATTATGCAAATAAAAGTGCAGATGCCAGACAGTGAAATACACCCACCCTTGAATGACAAACATACTGCTTTAGTATCAGAATCTTTGGAGAACTGGCATCAAAAGTTTGTTCATCAGAATTGCAACAGAGTAAAAGAAGTATTGAAATCTTTCAATTTGAAGTTTGAAAATTCAAAAGATTTTTTCTGTGGTGCCTGTGCTCTTGGGAAAGCTCATCGTTTACCGTTTCCCAAAAGTGTATCTAAAACAAGTTATATTGGTGAACTAGTGCATGCTGATGTGTGTGGGCCAATGCAAACAAAGTCAATGAATGGGTCAAGATTTTTTCTTTTGTTAAAAGATGACTATTCGCATTTTAGATCTGTGTACTTTCTCAACATGAAGAGTGATGCTAAAAGATGCATAAAAGACTTTGTACTGAAAAGTGAAAAGCATTGTCCTAAAGGTATAAAAACCATACGTACTGACAATGGTTTGGAATTTGTGTGCAAAGAAGTCCAAGAGCTTTTATCTGAACATGGCATTACACATGAACGCACAGTAGTGCATACACCTGAACAGAATGGTTCAGCTGAACGTGAAAATAGAACCGTCGTTGAAGCTGCTCGTACTGTGCTACAATCCAGTGAATTTCCTGTCAATTTTTGGGCAGAAGCGGTAAAAACAGTAACCTATGTATTAAACCGCACAAGTACAAGCTCTGTAAAAGGCAAAACACCTTTTGAATTGTGGTACAACAAGAAGCCAAACTTAAAGGATTTGCACATTTTTGGTCAAGAGGTCTACTCACACATCCCCAAAATACAGAGGAGAAAGTGGGATGCTAAAGCGAAACGAGGTTTTTTTATTGGATATGAGGACAACACTAAGGGGTACAGAATCTGGCAGCCTGATACAGGAAAAATAGAAATAGCCAGAGATGTCATTTTTGGTAAGTCTGGCACTCCTTTTGAAGACAAAAGTCAAATGTCATATTTATATTTTCCTGGAGAAGAAGACAACGAAGATTCAATCAACGAGAAAGGTAAATCATTTAAAAATGATGAAACACAGGATAAAGATGTACAACAAGAATCAGCAGACGAGACAGATGACAGTGATGACTCCATGTATAGTTTAAATCAAACTGTGAAAGAAGAGCCCTCTGATACTAATGTGGTAGTATCTACTGATAACTCGTACACGCCACCTCAACCGTATAAAGATCGATTAAGAGATCCATCTTTACGTAAGCAGCCGAAAAGGTATGGCAGCTCATCGCACTTCGAAGAAGCCCTTGTAGCAGTTGGATATGAACCAATTAATTACAAAGATGCTATATCATGCCAAGATGAACAAAAATGGAAAAAGGCGATGCAAGATGAGATGGATTCTTTAAAGAAAAATCAAGTTTGGGAACTGGTAAATCCACCTGTCAACTCTAAAATTATAGGCTGTAGATGGGTGTACAAAATAAAAAATGACGCTGCTGGAAAGTCTATACGTTACAAAGCGAGATTAGTCGCCAAAGGATATAATCAAGAGCAAGGTATAGACTACCAAGAAACTTTCAGCCCAGTTGTGAGGTATGAATCAATTAGATTACTCCTTTCTTTAGCTGCAAAAGAAAGTTTAATCATAAACCAATTTGACATAAAAACTGCCTATCTCAATGGCCAGATTGAGGAGGAGATTTACATGGATCAACCTCTAGGTTTCGATGATGGTACTACACAAGTATGTAAGCTTCAAAGAAGTCTATACGGGTTAAAGCAGTCTAGTCGATGCTGGAATAACCGTTTCACAAATTTTCTGAGATTAAATAATCTCAAACCATCTGTGGCTGATCCCTGTATTTTTACATGCAATGATAAAGAAAAGAGAATCATTGTGGCAATTTTTATTGATGATGGTCTGCTGCTCACTAAGGACAGAAAAGAATCAACAAGCCTATTGGTTCAACTGAAAAAAGAATTTGAAGTCACAGAATGCACTTCAGGACTCTTCCTTGGTATGCAAATAGGACATCAGGAAGATGGTGCCATCACCTTGCAACAGACAGAATATGCAACTAAAATACTTGATAGATTCAGGATGCAGGACGCCAATCCGGTCAAAATACCTGCAGACCCACATTCAGATTTTTGCGTTGATATGCATACAAATCAAGAAATAAGTAAAGCACCTTATCGTGAAGCTGTTGGCAGTCTCCTGTATCTCTCCAATGGCACTCGACCAGACATAACGTTTGCAGTCAACAGAGCGAGCAGATATTTGGAAAATCCGACAAAACTTCACTGGAATGCAGTTAAGCGCATTTTCAAATACATAAAAGGCACTCTAGAATATGGCCTAATTTTCAAGAAAGAAAATACTAATACCTTGGAAGTATACTCTGATGCTGATTACGCTGGGGAACTAGAAACAAGAAAATCTACCTCCGGTTGGCTGGTCAAGTACGGCCAAGACACAATTTCATGGAACTCACAGCGTCAGTCAACAGTAGCTCTGTCAACTACTGAATCTGAATTCATTGCCTCATGCTTGGGAGCAATGGATATTATGTGGTTCAGAAAATTGTTCCTAGATCTCAACATACTGGAGAAAACCAATTTCAAACTTTATGTGGACAACAAAAGCGCAATATGCTTAATAAAAAATCCAGTTTTCCACAAAAGGACTAAACACATTGACATAAAGTATCATTTTGTTCGCCTGAAGTACGAGGAGATGATGTTTGAATTGGAGTATGTCAACACCAAGGACCAACAAGCTGATATACTCACAAAAGCTTTACCTTATCCGGCCTTCGAATGTCATCGATTAAAGATATGTGCTAAAGTGTAAAGTGTAAAAATCAAACATGAACATTATATTATTTATTTTTCTAAATCTTTGATATAATGTAATATTTATTGGCGCGACAATTAGCTTTATATTATTTTTTTGATATTAAAACGTGTCATAATTTTTTTTTAAAAAGGAAGTAACTACTTCAAAATGTATAATTTTTGTTTAAAATTTTTGTAATTGATATAATGTAACAGAACAGGAGGAGTATTGATAATAATGTATATTCTGACACATTATATCTATATTTCATATTTTGGCGCTGCTATGCCAACTTAATAATAGTAAACTATCTCTACAATTATGTTGCCACTATTAGTACGCAGCAATGCTCACTTGCCTCTGCGCTCATGTATAGCTCGCACACGACTTACAATAAATCTATTATTTTGTACACTAATCTTTATTTTGCAATCCTGCCCAATTAACAATTCTTCACGTTTATTATAATTTGATTCTATGTGCATTAAATTCTTGCCTCTTATTGGTTTGAGTAGGTATTTTCTCAAAGGATAAGCACCATCTCCTATAAAATAGTACGGCATACGCACATCTGATCGAGGTAACTTGGATTCATTTGGGATTGCCAATTTCTTTAGATCCAGAGCTTTTTTCAATTTTGAGGAACTAAACATTCCACCGTCACTTTGGGAGCCGTATTGTGCAATATCAATAAAAATGAATTTACCGTTTGCATCAACTACTGCTTGCAGTACACACGAGAAGTATCGTTTATAATTGAAGTAAGCACTCCCAGAGTGAGCTGGCTTTTTGATTCTTACATGCTTTCCATCGATCGATCCTAAACAATTGGAGATATTCCAACGCCTCAAAAATGTTTCTGCGATTTCTAGAAATTCTTCTCGCTTCGGTATTTTCGTATACAAAGGTTGAAAAATTGTCCATATTTTTTCCAAGCAATCGTTGATGATATAACAGACGGTCGACACTCCAATATTGAATGAGAAAGCTAAGCTCACATAGCTCTGTCCTGTAGCTAGAAATCGCAATGATATCACTAATCGTTCTTCAGGTAAAATATAGCACTGTGCAGGTTACACCAGTATTCAAACGTAACAACTGACATTCTTAAATATCGCCGAAATCTTGTAGGTTGATATTTGATATCAGGAAAAAGAGAAGAGTATTCGCCAAGTCTTTTTGTTCCGTTCATCTTATGATGTCTAGGTAAAAAAATAATGAATTAATGTTTACGTACACAAAAAAATTAAAATCATCATTGCTTAAACTTACATTTAAGAGACTTCCTGTTATGGATAGGTTAGGGTGTGTAGAAATAATGACTCCAGAATTTCTTTGGAGAGGAGCAACTTTTATTTTTGATCGCAACATTTTTTTTTGTGTTGAGATGTTGCTCCGACCGCTGCTCGACTGATACTGGCCGCTCGCCGATCTGCGCCGGTCTTATATAGCCACGTTTTCTGCGCATCTGCGCAAGAGATCTGCGCATCTGCGCAAGAGATCTGCGCAGACGATCGCGTGCGATTTTAAACTCTAAACTTTATTTCGATTTCAAAGTAAACTCAATTTAAACAAATAAATATAATAAATAAATAAAATATAATAAAATATAATATAATTTAAAATAAAGATGAAATTAATCAGTCGTGTGAAAATAAATATTGTTGCTTGTATTTACTTCTGGAGCGTATAATTTTGGGAGAACGTTCAAGTTACGGAAGGATTGATATTAGGATTGTAAAAATTTATTATATTCGCTCAACTCTTCATAAACAGCAGAGTCTTCTGAATGTAAGTTTAAGCAATGATGATTATAATTTTTTTGTGTACGTAAACATTAATTCATTAATTTTTTACCTAGACATCATAAGATTATGAACCAAACAAAAAGACGAGGCAAATACTCTTCTCTTTTTCCGCATATTAAAGAGCAGCCTGAAAAATTTCGTAGATATCTGCGGTACATATCCGTTGATACATTTTATTTCATACTAAGGAAACTAGAAGATGTGATGGAGCAGGGTTTCCCACACAGTGATATTACTATTGAAGAACGTTTAGTTATTTCACTAAGATTCCTGACTACAGGACAGAGCTACCCAAGCTTAGCTTCATCATTTAATATGGGAGTATCCACCGTCTATAGTATTATCACGGATTGCTTGGAAAAAATACGAAAAATTTTTGAACCTGTACATACCAACGAACTAAATTTAACAGAATTTCGTCAAATTTCAAAGTCTTTTATAGAATATTCAAGCTTGACAAAATACTATCAAAAATATAATCAGAGATAATGTCATCTATAAAAAGTTATCAAGGCTCACTCTGGACGTGCGTATTTCAATTAAAATCTATAATGCTCTTGATTGAGAAAATTATTATGTGTTTCACACAATATTATTCTTGTTACAGGGCCAATTAGAATGATAATTCGCCTCGACTTTGCAAGAATGTTTGATCAGCAAGATACATATATTGATGTGAAGTTCTAAGTTTCAACGAGGAATGAGAGACGCAACAAAAATTGATTAATGAACTTCGCAGAAAATCGCTTATAATGAAAGCTGTCCGTTTTTCCAAAATCATTCCGTGAAAACTCAGAAAGATTTTTATAAACAAAAATATTTGTATTTTTGAAAAAAAAAACGTCGCGTTATAAAAGGTTCATGAAAAACTTGTTACATAAATGAAAAACTCAAATCACATGCATTGCTTTCAATGCTTTCATAATTCATATTCTCTTGAAACGATATAAATTGTTGTCTAAAATTTACTTTTATTTCAGTGAAAGAGTTAATCAAAACTTACATATTTTCCCATGCAATTAACAAACTTTGTTTTTAAGATCGTTTATGCAAGCACAATTATTCGACCGTCGAGTTTTGTTGTTTAAATATAAATTACCTTGCGAGAAAGAACTAGGGAGAAAATGTGCTTGTGTAAATCTGACAATAATGGGCCTCATTATAAATTATTGAAAATTATTTGTTTCATCGTTGTATATAGTAAAATTGTACATACTTTTCTTAGAGTACCTAAACGTACTATTTAGATGACAAGCGTCTCATCAAAAATTGAATCAATTACTATTCGTTTTGATTGAGAGTAACAGAATATATAATGCAATAAAGTGCATAAATGTCGATCCGTCTTGTTGAAAAAATTCGTCGCTTCTCAGCAGCAATTCGATGATGCGCGGCCGGGCATCGTTTATATTATTATATTATAGCGCATCCTGCTCAAGCTCCGAGAAATTCTGGACGACGATTTCACAGTCAGTCTTGCTAGCCGCGTGAAAATACGTGAGCCCGAACTCGCCGGTGTAACTCAAGTCTGTCGAATCTGTTGTATATATTTTAAAAAGCTCACCGATCACAAAGTCCCTGCGAGTAATTGCCCTACGTGCCTAGTCGCACGATGCACCGGTACGTGGCGATACAACAAAGGCTTGTCGTCTTTATCGACGTCAGTCTCGTTTTTCTAGTCTCGTTTTTCTAGTTGTTTTAGCCGGGTCTTTAAGCATGAAGTTTATGGAATCTAGGAAAAAATACTCAATTTCTTCCGTTTGAAAAATGTATCGGAGATTTTGAAGGAGAATCGCGAAGCACGTCTTCGAAAAGATCTTGAATAGATTATCGATACAATGGGAGGCGCATCGATCGCTAGCAGAAATTTTAGACTTAGTTGCAATTTATTAATTATTATATTTATTTATGCAAAGTTCATCAACAAGTAAGAGGTAATTATTTAATTCAATACATTCGTTCCTCTCAGAGAAGCTTCTCGGTAAAATTTTTGTCGCATACGCTGATAGGTCCGTTGAACGAGTTCAACTGTAAACGAAATGAAAAAATTATAAAAAATCAAAAATGATAACAAGCTTCTGAATAACCTATCAATTTTTTTTCTTAAGTCAAGAGAGTGTAAAGAAATAAAAGAGCAAAATTATAATTTCATCATGTATTTTTAAAATTGCTAAGAAATATACTACTGTCAAGATTTTTTTGAAGATGATGAACTTTTTCATTACGATTGTAAAAAATAAGTAGCAAAAATATCACTCACCATCTTCGTTCAGTTTTTCACTGATTTTCAGCCATATTGTTTTTCAGCTGTCGATTCGCATAATTTGGAGATTTTACATCCCAGATTTCTGAATACTGTCTCACCAGATTGCTCAACTCCATCATTTTCTGCTCACTTAGCATAGACATTTTTTTCTTTTATTATTTATTATGGTTATGGCAGAAGACGGAAAAAAGTAGTGAAACAAAATAACTGACTACTCCCGCGGGTCTAATGAATATCGAATAAATTTGCCACTAGAGTGGAGTGAAAAAAAGGGTTATCATAGGACTTGACTGCGAAGTCACTTTTCTGAATTTCGTTTTGCTTTACATACGAGTTGCAAAACTTTTTTCGGCATTCTTAGCAAACGGCAAAATCACGAACCTGTTCAACATCAAATAATTCAACATTCTTAACAGAGCAATACGTTTGAATATTTGCCTTAGCTCAAATTACTGCTACTATGAACGCACCATCATTCTCATATTCAATGTTATTGGCCTAACCTGCCATTTTTGTTTTGAATTTTGCCCTTTGTGGCACATCTTATCGACATACGTGTTTTTGTTATCTGTAATTATATTCGACAAAGACGATATCAGTATATATAAGTATATTGCATAAATTAAACAGATTTTTCTCAAGCAGATAAAACTCACCCAAGTAGCTTTCACGCTCGCGGCACATACAAGTAATTCGGCCCGAACAGCTTTCACGCTCGCGGCGTATTCAATTAATTTAGCCCTAGTAATTTTTACGCGCGTGGCGCATATATTTTTCTTTTTTATTTTTGGGCCCACACAGCTCATCGCTGACGAGGCACACCTGACTCTCGCCTACGCAGCAGGGCTATCGCGGCCGAACATCGAGTCTTGAACGGACGGTTTTGTACTTTTTTCCTCGCAGCGAAGCAGTACTCTTCGCTCGAGAATTGCGGGTCCATATCACTCCCTGTAGAGGCTCGGTAATTCTCTTTTACGCCGTTCTCGGTGTTATTTGCCTCGGGCCGATTCGCCCTATTTACAGGCATATCCACATAATTCAATTAATAATTATTTTCTTTTTATAGAACTTTGTAGTTTCCCAGCTTATGAACTACAAACTTACTCCGAAACAGACTGCTGTACGAATCTAGTTACCTGAGGATATTGTGCAGAGTTTTTTGTTTCTCTCTCTCGATCATCGCTGGCATTTAGCAGCAAATTTATACATCGCATTCCTTGTTCGTTCCCTGTCTCACGGCAAATTTGAGATGTTCCTCTTACACGTACTTTACGTGTTAGCGCTGCGCAGACACCGGCAGTCGCTTGAGCGTCCGTTGAATACGATTAGTTTTGTGTTTCGCGGCGCACGATTTGCGCGTAGTGCACGCGTGCATTTTTGATTGCGCTGATATTTTCACCAAGAAGCACATCAACGACGCCTGAGTTTTAGAGAGACACTTGCCGTGTGGAGTGGGGCCGAATTTTTGCCTTGCGATTGTACACCCAGCCTTTAGCTGTGGCTAAACTTAAATTGGTTAACCGACAGGTCAGTGTAGCCTTGTAATTAATTGAGTAGCTTTCTCTCTACCGTATAGTTTTGATTTTTTTTATGCTGCCTTATCAGAATCGCGTTTCGACGTTGCGTTGTTATATGTTGTACGCGTTTTTTCTTTAATATAGAGCCACCGTCGTGCAGTGTTAGTCGACGCCGGTTCTTGCAGTTCCGTGCGGTCGCGTGTATGTTGGGTGGAGTGTATGTTACGCTATAACTATTGTAAATAGCGTCTGTACGACCAAGGTCGTTAATTAATTTTAAGATCGAGATTTGGGTTTGGACTTATTGATAGGAATCATTGTTTTCATTTCATTTATTTTATTTATTCTTTCTTTTTTTCATTGCAAAAATTCATACGCTGAAGGCTTCGTCCTGTCGGCGCGCGACTTTGTTTCGCTTGGTTTTCAGGCCGCATCCATTTAAATCATTTTTTCCTTCTTTCCCTTTTATTCCCTCATCATTACAATAGACCTGGTTTTCTTTCATAATCATTTTTTACCTACAATTCTTCTTCTTCCCTCTTACTGAACAGACTGTGACATAACTCCCCCAGACGCGCCCTCGGCCCCGCCGCCGGTCAACCCTGCTAATTTCGCGTCGGCGCATATCATGGATACCGCGGTCCCTGTTGTCGCTGCTGTGAGCAGCGCAGCAGCACCAACCCTTATCGATTTTATTAACACTCATTGCGTATTGGCCTCCTTGGCTCAGTGGGTATAGTTAGTTCTTGCCTGCTGATACAAGATACGCCGTAGGGCGTGGGTTCGATCCCCACCAGACGAATTTTCGAGATTCGTTTTTTCGCCTGGTGTGGTCGAGTCCGTGCCCGAGGTGGAGCGGGTACCACTCAAAAAGAAGACCCGGGCTATGTCATCAGCCTCCGAAGCGGTAAAAAACCCCGATCACTGTGCGAGCTGGAAGCGATAGGATAACCATAAGTAGGAGGCCGAGGCGAGGACTCACAAGGCTGGCAATAGATGACGCACAACACTCCCATGATGAAGTCAGAAGCGAGAACCACACTCACAAGAGGGCGTCGGAAGCGGGGGCCTAGGCCCCTCCAGCACGCATGATGGCGCCTGAAGCGAGAACCACACTCACAAGACGACAACAAAAAGGAGGAGTATCAAAAACTCACGGAGACTCACAGCGTAGCGCCGGAAGCGAGAACCACACTCACAAGATGGCACTAGACAGCGAGTTCTGAAGAAGACGTCCAACTCAGGAGGAGATGACCCGTTGGAGAATCGCGATCAGCCGTCTAGCCAGGCCGGTTCAGATAATTTTAACCCCCCAGGCAGGTCAAGTTTTTTCCCTTCGCTTACTTCATCTTTTACCTCGAATAAATCGTTTTCGTTTGTGGCCTTTTGGAGAAAACAGCCAGAGCTTTGGCTGGACACTATCGAGCAGAAATTCAACGCGTGCGGCATTTTTTCTGATCACGATAAATTTATTCATACTCTCGCTTCCTTGGGCAGCGATGTTATCGCGGAGCTTGGTGATTCGCTCAAGCTGGCCTGCCGAGCAGCAATAAATATAAGGCACTTCGATCGCTCTTATTGAGGAAATATGTCGAGCATGAGAAGACCAGGTTCCTAAGATTTCGCGACGGATCACTGGACGCGTGAAATCAGCTGCCGTCGGATTACCTTGATTCTCTCGTTGGATCGGGCGATAAATTGTTTAATAGAAACGCGATTTTAAAATGGTGGTCTTTGACGCTACCACCGCACATAGCCGTTCACCTTGACTCGGAAGTAACGATTGTAAACGAGAGGGACAACTTCAAACGCGCTGACGAGATATATTATAGATTGCAGGGGTCGGACAAGGTGTTTCCGTCGGTTCATAAAATAGACGCTGGATCGAGTATTTTACTTCCTCGGCGCAAGAGAGCGCGATTCTCGCGGGGCTTCAGAAGTCTATTGACACCCTTACTCAGGTCATGCTAAATGATAGGAGGTCGCGCACATCACTTGATGATGGCGCTTGTAATGATAATTTCCAGATGTCGGCGTTTCCCACCGGCGGCGATAGCTTCGCGGGCTCCGGCAGTCGTGGCGCCCTTGGTCGAGGCAATTTTCCTCGTAATCATAATAAAAGGAATTTCAATTCACACAATCGCGCATATCAGCATCAAAATTTTCCTCATTCGCAAAAGTTTAATGGTCCGAGCTTTAATAATCAGAATAGCCGAAATTTTAATTATGCAAATTTTTTAAATAATCAGAACAGTCAAAATTCAAATAACGCAAATTTCTGTAGCAATTAAAGTAGTCAAAATTTTAGTAACGCAAATTTTTTCAATAGTCAAGATAGATTTAACAATAACAATTATTCGAATGGGCATAATAGTCAAAATTATTTCAATAATCAATCAAATTTTCATAATCAAGTTTGGGCAAACAGCCAAGTTGGCTTAATTAACCCGAATGTCACTGATATTAATCACAACCAAAACTCTGTAAACAATTTTAGTAATAATTCAAACAACGTTCTCGTCCAGGATGGAGCCATGACTGTCGCCGGCCCGGGTGTTCCGGCCGCTGGGGTTTCTGCGTCTACCCGTGGAGTTTTCGATGACCCGACGCCGCGAGGCCTTTTATGCGTATACCACGCAAAGTTCGACATTCGAGCTAGAAAATGCGTACGCCCCTGTCCGTTAGAGCATCTGGTTTACCCAAAAAACTAGTTTCCGGGCCAATCGTGGGGTGTATTGACCCGGGCCTTTCTATTGATGCCACTACAGCCCCATCTTCCCCGTGCGTAAATAGTTTACCCCTTGTATCCAAAAGACTTTATGTTTTTGACAAATGCAGTTATTTAAGCCTGCTGATTGACTCCGGTGCTGATGTATCGGTCATACCTCGCGAACTGGTAGAGTCTGCGACCGAGTCGAGCCTTAGGCTCTATGCAGCCGATGCATCGCCTCTGAAGACCTAGGGTTCACATGATCTGACGCTGCAGTATAACCAGCCCGAGACGTTCGTCCATACCTTTATAGCTACTCACGTTCCGTACCCTATTCTTGGAGCTGATTTTATTTGCGATTATAAACTCTTAATCGATTTGGCCGGCAGGCGGTTGCTTCGTCGCGACGGCACGGTTTTCGCGTCCGGCGATTGCATCCGGTCCCCAAATTTTTCTTTATCATTGTTATCACCCGACCAGAAATATCGCGATCTTTTGTCGCCTTTTCCCACTTTATACGATGCAAAGCACAGAAAACCGCTTGAGGAATCTAAGGTTTGCCACATGATTGTTACCACAGGTGGTCCAGTTTCAGAGTCCTGTCGCAAGCTTTCGCTGGAGAAGCTGAAGGCGGCGCAGGAATTTTTCCGGGATCAGGATTTGGCGGAGCGCTCGAATAGCGCGTGGGCGTCCCCGATCCACTTAGTGGAAAAGAAAGACGGTTCCTGGAGGGTCTGTGGTGACTACCGCAAATTAAATAGTGTAACTGTTCCCGACAAATATCCGGTGAAACGTTTGCAGGATTTTTCGACTATTTTGTTTAACGCTACCGTTTTTAGCACGCTGGACCTTGAGAAGGCTTTCATGCAAATTTCGCTCAGGTCGGAGGATCGTTCGAAAACAGCACTCACTACTCCGTTTGGACTCTTTCAGTTCAAGGTAATGACTTTCGGGATGCGGAACGCGGCGCAGACCTTTCAAAGATACGCGGATTAGGTGTTGGGCGACCTCCCGTTTACATACGTGTACATAGATGATACCCTTATCGCTTCTCCGGACGTCGAGACACACCGCAAGCATGTCGAAATTGTTTTCGAGAGACTGAGAAAGGCCGCTTTGCAGTTAAATTTGAATAAGTGCGTTTTCGAGTCGAATCAGGTCGAGTTCCTCGGATTTTTAATTGACTGTAACGGTTATAAACCCTTGCCAGCCAAGGTAGAGAAAATTAATAATTTCCCGCGCCCACAAACTGTCGAGCAGTTGTGCCGCTTCCTGGGCATGATTAATTTTTACCATCACTGTATGCCGGGAAGCGCGCAGCTGCAAATAGAGTTGAACGGCCTGTTAACTTCACAGAAAAAGTGCGATAAGACCCCTATCAATTGGAACTCTAAAGCTATAGAGTCGTTCGAGCAACTTAAGAAGAGCCTCGCGGCCGCGGCTTACCTCGCTTTCCCGCAGGATGGGGCCCCATTACGAGTGTGTACGGACGCGTCGGACTCCGCGATGGGTGCTGTCCTTGAACAACAGGCTGCGGACCAGTGGAAGCTTTTAGCTTTTTTCTCTCGCAAGTTCGACCGCGCGCAGAGAGGTTATTCTACTTTCGATAGAGAGCTGACGGCGATAGTCGGGGCGGTGAAGCACTTTATGCACTAACTGCAAGGCGTCGCTTTCGTCGTATGCACCGATCATAAGCCCCTGCTTTCGATTTTGACACAGCCTTTGGATACCGCCTTGGCTTGATGTAGAAGACAGGTGGAGTTTTTATCAATGTTCGATATAACACTCGAATATCTGCCGGGTCCGGAGAACGCGGTGGCTGACACTTTGTCGCGACTCGACGAGGCGGAGCCGCAATCGGTTACGTGTTCGGAGTCTGCGGATCCCTCTACTTGGGTAAGCGCTATCTCACTACCCCTAAAACTCCCTTTAAATGAATTGACAGCAGCACAGGCAGATGATGATGAGCTCAGAAGGCTCCTTAAGGATCCGGCTCCTTCCTTCAAGCTGTGCAAGGTTGTCTGGCAGCCCTCGAATCAGCAGATTTTTGCAGAGGTTTCAACCAAGCGCATTCGACCGTATGTTCCCGGTTCCCTGCACTTTGAAGTTTTTGACATTTTCCACGGGCTAGCACACCCGGGCCCTAGAATTACGGATAAATTGATCCGAAAGTTTTATATTTGGCCCTCCATGTCACGCGACATAACATTATTTTGTAAAGCTTGCATGCCATGCCAGCAGTCCAAGGTAACTCGACATAACCGTCCGGCGCCGATGCATTTTGAGGCGCCGGACGCACGTTTCCAGCATGTACATATTGACTTGGTCGGTCCTCTCCCAAAGTGCCGAGGTTTTTCTTATTTATTAACTATGATTGATCGCTTCTCGTGGTGGCCTGAGGCAGTTCCCTTACAGGATATCACTGCTGAAACTGTTGCACGGGCTTTTGTTAAGCATTGGGTGTCACGTTTTGGTGCCCTTTCGATTCTCACTACAGATCAAAGTGGCCAGTTTGAGTCGAAGCTTTTTGAGGAGGTCTATCGCGTGTTGGGAATCGAGAAGATCCACACCACGCTGTATCACCCCCAGGCAAACGGGATGATCGAGCGTTTCCACAGAGACATCAAGGCAGCTTTCATGTGTAGAAGTGAGACTGGGGACAGGCTCGACGCGTTGCCGACGATAATGCTCGGGCTGAGAACCAGACCGATCCTCGATACTGATTTGAGCCCTGCCGAAATGTTATATGGGAGAGCTTTACGCATCCCTGGCATATTTTGCGAATACGACGATGACGACTATGACTCACGTGCTTTTAAAGAAACCTTTTTGCGCCATATGATTAGCTTGAAGCCATATGATTAGCCAGTGAAGCATAAAGACACTTCTAGACCTTTTTATTATGCCGATTTGGACGCTTGTTCCCATGTTTTTAAAATAATTAAGTGTGGCAAGCGCTCGCTGGAGAGACCTTACACAGGTCCGCATCGAGTTATTTCGCGCGACCCGTCTAAGAAACATATAGAGATTCAGGTCGATAACAGAATTGTCAGGGTCTCGGTAGATCAGTTAAAACCAGCTCATTTTCTTGATAAGGCCCGGGCCCATCAAGCCGTAGTCGATGCCGCGCCACCTCCAGGTCCCCTTGAGGCCGATGCTGCCGCGTCGCACCCGGTTCCCTCTACCTCGACTTGCGCACCATCGCACACTGTGTCTATCGATATTCCTGGCTCGTCCACCGCTGTGACGGCCTCGGTGCCTGCCCAAAATAACAAACAGACTTCAACTGATGTCCCGACGAACGCAAATGCGGCCGACATTGACGACGCCTTGTTACCTGATTATCCTGAGCTCACTGCCGGTGGGGCGGCTGACGTTCCTCTCCCTCTTGAACAACCCTCCTTTACATCTGAATACTCTCACGCTGGCACGTCTCAAGCCAACGGCAAGAGAAAAGCGCGCTCAAACAACAGACAGCCTAGTAAGAGAGGCAAAACGGTTTCTCATCGCCCCTTAAACTCTTCTTTTACAGAAAGCTAGTGGAGGCGTTCGACCACCTACGCCATGAGACCGAGGCAGCTATCAACCGCTTTCCGCATAGAGTCTGTCTATTCAGCGTCGGTCGCGTACGCGAAAGTATTTTCGCGTACGCGACATGGGCATTCTTATAAACGTTGCTTAACCATCGCGTACGCGACGGTACTGTTTTGACCCACGGAACATTCAGATCTCGCGTACGCGAAATCCGGCGCGTACGCGATGATACCACTGCGTACAAGACGGTAAAATTTGTTGACCTCGCGTGCGCCCAGAATGTTCCATAGACATGTCATAACACGCAACGGCGACTCCGATTCCTCCGAAATTGTAGAGTCGAGTAAATTTCAGGAAACGAAAGTACTCGTTCAACATCTTCGTCGTCGTGATCGTCGTTGCTGCTGAGCGCTGTATAGACTTTCGCGAATCATCTATTGACTCTGTGGCAGCACTGTTGTGTAGTCCCACAGAAGTCGTTGCGTCTTAGTAGCTGTAGTAGCGTGATTCCCCTTCCACGTCGGCACAGACTCTACGAGCGTCAGTCGTCGCTCAGCACTCGAGAAGTGAACGTCGACAAACAAGATGGACGTTAGCCTGAACAGCACCTATAATTCGGTCGAAGAGCTTACTTCGGCTATTCAACGATTTCAAGTGAAAACGAATAAAAAATTTTCGACGTCCAATACAAGCCTGTTACCTGATGGTCACAGAGATCACGATCGCCTGAAGTATCATTCCGTGTACTACAGGTACGTGGGAAATGGAGTGTACACGCGGTACTGGAATGGTTAACCCCAAAAAAAGCATACTCACAGCATACCTATTCCGGTTAATGACCCCGTTTTTGTTGGCGTGCCAAATGCTCAAAAGGGTAAATGTGTAACATCAAGACGAAAAGTTATGAGAGAAGAAATGGGAAAACTGCTAGAAACAGGCATTCTAGTAAAGGATAAAATATTTGAAAGAAGATTGAAAAATATAAAAAATTTGGAAGAGATGTGGCGGCAAGGTATAGAAGTCGACATCGTTCCAATCAGTGATAATTTACCCGAAATTAGCGCTCTGTCCTTGAGTACAAGAAGTACAGACTGCATTCAAATGCCGACTCCGCTAAAATTTCGTGGTAGATCAAAAAGTTTATGCAAGCCTAAAAGTCATAACAACAAAAAAAAATAAATATAATAATAATAAACATTGTATTGGATAGTTATTACGGTCAAATTTTTCTAATTATAAATAAACGTTACACACGTTGTGTGTATATAAGACAGTTATTTTCCTTTGCAAACTACAGCCTAAAGCAGCAGAGTAACACAGCAGCGGCGGCGATGCAGTTTGTAAATTTTATACCCGTGCAAATTCGACATTATTTTATCTTAGGATAATATTAAAAAAAACCTTTTTTTTAGCAAAGCATTCATTATTTTAATTTATAACTTAAATTTTCGGAGGAATCGGAGTCGCCGTTGCGTGTTATGACATGTCTGTTAGGTACTGAACTTGCCTTTCCTTGCACGGGCTTCTGCGCAAGCGCGTATCCGATGGAGATGCAGGTCGGTACGGGGCGATCTTCTGCTTGGTTGCTGCTGTGGGTTCGATTCCCGATAAACGCGTTGAAACGCGAAGAAGTCGTCGATGTACTCCTGGTGTCGATGGCACAAGACGATGAAAATAATGACCTCAGAGAGGTGGGTCGACGTTGCCTCGACTCTCGCGAGGAGGGCTTACGTCGGGGGAGGTCACGCCAACAGAATATAACAGACTCGTTGATATTCGTTGTGCACGTGCTCCGCTCGTTCGAACGGCAAGTCGGAGCTTGCAAGGGAGGATCGAGGACCCGCGAGTCGTGAGACTCAAGTGGCGCGACTCTTTCCTTTAGGTGATCCGGCCCGACTCGCCCGGGTTGACACTCGAACACGGGGTCGATCGCAAAAAGGGGAAGAGGGAATATCAGCGCTTGGTGTTGGAGCACCGCACCGAGATATTCTCGTTCGATGGACTATGTCCGTTAATTAGTTCTGAGACTAAAATCGCTAATCGTTCTCGAGATCAAGTCCACAAAGCTGCTCCGAGGTCGAGTCCTTCACGGATATTCTCCTATCAAAGTTCAAGTCCAGCGGAGGTCGCTTATGTACCTATTTCGCAAGTCGATCAGCCAAGAGCTCTGGGGATGCTCAGGTGGTTGTTCAAGAATGAATGACGACGCGCCAAAAAGCTGCACTCCTTATATACTCGACGGGATATCGGCGGCGCGAGGAAGAAAAGGGAAGGGAGCCGCCGGTCGGGTGATCAAGCCGCCGGTTTTTGGTGGCTGGAAGGCAAGGGAGGGAGCGCCAATGATTGTTTGGTAGGCGGAGTTGTGCCGAGTTCGGAGAAATGTTGTTTTGGTGGCGGCGCCCTTCATCGTGAGTTCGGAAAAGTTGCTTGTCTCGGTGCGCATTTGGCGGCGGCGCCCTTCATCGCAAGTTCGGGGAAATTTCCTGTCTCGGTACGCATTTGGTGGCGGCGCCTTTCATCGCAAGTTCGGGGAAATTTCCTATCT
>NW_019640847.1:97854-169530 GCF_000599845.2 Trichogramma pretiosum | reverse complement strand
GACTTCATCATGGGAGTGGTGTGCTCCATCTATTGCCAGCCTTGTGAGTCCTCGCCTCGGGCTCCTACTTATGGTTTTCCTATCGCTTCCAGCTCGCACAGTGATCGGGGTTTTTTACCGCTTCGGAGGCTGATGACATAGCCCGGGTCTTCTTTTTGAGTGGTACCCGCTCCACCTCAGGCACAGGCTCGACCACACCAGGCGAAAAAACGAACCTCGAAAATTCGTCCGGTGGGGATCGAACCCACGCCCTACGGCGTACCTTGTATCAGCAGGCAAGAACTATACCCACTGAGCCAAGGAGGCCGATGTGTGCGTGTGTGTGTGTGTGTGTGTGTGTGTGTGTGTGTTTCGGGTTCTGCGCACGCGTTGTGCTGACTGGGCGGTCAGTACATTACATGTCTATGAAACATTCTGGTCTCGCGCACGCGAGGTCAACAAATTTTACCGTCTCGTACGCAGTGGTATCATCGCGTACGCGCCGGATTTCGCGAACGCGATACACCACCGCGTACGTGACGGATTTTGCGTACGCGAGATCTGAATCTTCCGCGGGACAAAAAGTAATTGTCGCGTACGTGATGATACACCACCGCGTACGCGACGGGTTTCGCGTACGCGAGATCTGAATGTTTCGTGGGTCAAAACAGTACCGTCGCGTACGCGAGATCTGAATGTTCCGTGGGTCAAAACAGTACCGTCGTGTACGCGAGATCTGAATGTTCCGTGGGTCAAAACAGTACCGTCGCGTACGCGAGATCTGAATGTTCCGTGGGTCAAAACAGTACCGTCGCGTACGCGATGATACACCACCGCGTACGCGACCGACGCTGAATAGACAGACTCTTCCGCATATTGCTGAGCTTTCTGAGGGCGTAATGGAGGATATCACCAGGATGGAGACGTCGAAGTATAGGGACGATATCCAGCATCGTTTGAGGCCGGCCCGCTTCGGTCGGACTCGTGCCAACTCGGCAGCTTTCGAGCCCTTGCCAGATTTGCCCCGTCTCGTTGTGGAGGACAAGCCAGTCCTCAGGCTTTATTTTTTTGGAGTCTGGAGGAGGATGAATTGGAGCGAGGTCCTTCGACTGATAGAGCCTTTCGCCGCTTCGCCATCCTGCACAGTCACCCGCCCGAAGCACCCGCCTACACCTCGCGGCAAGAACCCGACTTCCTGGTACCACATTAATTGCGTTAATTTACTTACATCGCTTCGCTTGCAAGGTGCCGGGCTGTCAGCGTTGCTGGACGTTGGTTTTTATAGCATCAATCAGAAGAAATACATGCTTTGTTATGCTCAAATTAAACCCGATAAGTACTATTACAAGTTGACGCCTGCGGACGCGGAACGGACCCCTCCGCTTCCTGGCTCTTTGAACGCGCACCCTCTCATTGTTTATACCCCGGTATTGTCTGGTATTTTTGAGTACCTTAACTCTAGTGACGCCTGTAAACTGACGTACGCTCTCTACAACCATCCCATTGCTGTCACGCTCCTCTGCCTCAACTATTTTGACCCTTCATGGCCTTTTTTCAATTATGGTAACATTTCACGTATCATTAAGAATCATATCAAGAAGTACAAACCTAAATCTATGATATTTGGCGATCGCGATTCTTTATTTGGTAATAGTTCGGTTAAGGATGCGTTGTTGGCGTTGCGAGAATCTGATTACAGCCGGGAAAACGCGAGCGCGTTGCGAGATGTGAAAACGATCGACCTGCGGGCGATCAAGACTAATCATAAGTTGATCGATTTTTTATCGAGAAGTTTTAAGATTAAGACGTGTTTGCTGCACAATTGTACGACCCCTATTGATACGCACGTCGCCAAAATTGATGTACATCGGCTCGAGATTAGTGATAATTATCGGCTTACTGGTGCTTTTCTCTCCGGATCTACCGCCAAGTGTGTCAAGTTGTCCTTTTGCTGGCAGCTTAGCTTCACAGCTTTGGCCCGCGCCATTGCCTCAAATACGCGCGTAAGAATTTTACAGCTGCACAATGTGATGGAGTTCGATGCTGATCAGCAACTCGGTAGTTTGCTGGACGCTTTGTTTTCCAACAGGAATGCACTTACCGCGATTATTTTTTCTTCGGTAAAGCCAAGACTAATTCTCGAGCCCGGTGTCGATCTTGCTTTGTCATTGAACATCTGCCTTAGTATTAGATTTTTAGACCTTTCAAATTCACTTTTTGTTGAACCACGCTTACAGGATATTCTCCTTTGTGTGCCGAACGTTATAGACTTGAAGTTGATAAATATTAAATTAAACGACTCTGTCGATTTTTCACACCTGTCTAAGTTAAAGAGTTTAACCGTAAGCTGGAATGAGGATACACCTAATTTGTGTCTGCTGTGCGTCGATAAGGCAGGGGGCGACGAGTTCGATTCCCGATGAACGCGATGAATCGCGAAGGAACTGCACGCGTCGGTCTTGGTGTCAATGCGAAGGAGGAGCCGCGATGAAGCAGCAACCTTGGTTGTTGGTGAGGTCCGACGTTGCCTCAACCTTCTCAAGGAGGACTTACGTCAGGAGAGGTCATGGCGACGGAGTACCGCAGCCGTGCCGATACTCGTCGATGCGTGTGCTCTGCTCGTTCGAGAAGCAAGCGGATCTTGCAGCACAAGTCGTTGACTCGTAAGTCGCGAGACTCGGAAGCACTACTCTTTCCTCTCAGCGGTCTCGCTCGTGGCGGGTGTCAAAAGGACATCCGTCCAAGTTGACGCCCGAACGCGAGGTCGACTGAGGAGAGGGCAGAGGGGTTACCGGCACTCGCACGCCGGGGTTCGGCATCGGGATATTCTCTCGAGTGAGGCCCAGCGGCAACGAGCGACTGTGGTATCCTCGTTTGAGAGCTGCAGTTATTCACAGCGGAGAAGTCTGAGTTCAAATTCAGCCTCTCCGGCTATGTTCGATTTGCGCAAAACGTGGCGAAGTCTAATTTATTCGAAAATGACTAAGTGTCGTTAATGCGTCCGCGACTAAGTACAAATTAAGCGTCTGCGACTAAGTACAAATTATGCGTCTGCGACTGGATACGTTTCACACCACTAGGTGGCGCCTGCCTGCGAGCGTCGCTCCCATAAGCGACCGAGCGCTGGTGAGCGTATATAGGCAGGCGTCTCCTGCCGTGTGATTGATTGATGCAACAGCTTCTAAGAGGCAGAGTTGACACTCATATGAGCGAGTAGTGGTAGGTGAGTAATCACAGGTCGCCACGAAGCTCAACGAATAGCCGGTCGTGGGTTTACCCTAGGTCGCCGTGCTATTTGGAGAGAAAGACGGTCGCGAAGCAGTAGCTTTGGTCGCCGTCGCTCGTCATAGGAGTGCTCAGCTCTACTTAGCGCTGTTTTTTGTTGTAAACAATTTGAGGATTCGAAGAATCCAAGACAGTTGTATATAATCGGCAGTTCCGACAATATAAGTTTATTGTCATTGAAGAGAGTCTGCCACATAACTTATAAAAGTTGTAAAAGTTATTGTGGCAAGACAAAGATAATTTTTTGATTTTGTTAATTTCTGAACTTAAAGCAATTGTTAATTATTTTCTTTTGATTGAGTCGCCTTTGACTGCCATATTAAATTATTGATATTATATTATTGAAATCTATACTTATTAATAAAGACTTGTATATATATTTTAATCACTTTCTTTTGATTTTTTCACCCTTCCAACAACACAAGCAGATCAAGTAAAATATTTGAACGAGGTTTATGTTTTTGACTCGTACTGCAAAAAACAGCGACTAAGTGTCGTTAATGCGTCCGCGACTAACAAGGAGACCACCCCAGCTCCGGGTCATGGATTTGCTCCGAAATTTTTTTGGGGTCTCCTGGTACCCAATAATGAAGCTTCCTGTGCTTAGTTTGATCTCATGGGCCTTAGGGCCCATTTTTAAGAGGATTTTCCGCATTATTAAAAAATCTTTGTTATTTTCTATATCGATATAGAAGTACTTAAATGAAAAAATGCGACGATAAAAAGTTTTAAAATTTTTCAAAGAATCTGCTTGAATTTTTCCATAATTTTTGGGACCATCATTCACTTTTTAAAAAATACCCAGATGGAATTGGAATATTCCTTTATAATGATGATTTTCTAGCTAATAATCCCATTGGCCGCAAAGCCCGCCAACAGAAGCTTGGTGGGTTTTACATAAGCTTCATGAATCTTCCGGAGCACTTGAGGGATTTCATAGGAAATGTCCATCCTATAGCCATAACCAAACAAGAATATATTAAAACACACTGAAAAAATTTTGCACTGATTAATAGATCTCTACAGCGTGAATACATCTTATATTCATCAAATGAACAACTATTTATGACACAGTGATCATAAAACAGTATACTAATATTTTGAACGGAATCATTTGTCACTATGACAAGAATTTGGCTTCACGCGTGACGGTATATTGCAATATCGACAATGCGCATGTCAGAATCACCGTTAAAGCCAACACTCGGGATGATTACCGCTACGCATGGCACTATTTATTAGCTGGCTGGCTATAACATTTACAAAACGGATAAATTAATTTTTTTTCGTGTAAACCTATTAGAAACTGTATCATTTGGTACTCATGTTCATGCTTATGTAGTCATTGAAACAAATCGCCACACTTATGTAGAGGTTCAATCACTACCCAAAACTTCACCATTGTTATTTGTTGAACTAGTTAATAAGAATTTTGTTGTTACTAGGCATAACTTATAAGTGATATTTTTGTTATCTTTGTAAATAATATTGATAAGTACAATAAATCACGATCATTTTACTGTAATATTTTATAAATCTTTTGTTTTTTTAATTAACTAAGTTTTTACAATATTATTCGAACGTATAAAGAAAATAGGCTCGTTTATGTAAGATTTTACTTAAATATAGTCCAATCGTCGAATCGACAACAAAAAGTGCTTGATAATCGCGTTTACCGTGAACCTAAATCCCTGTCACCATGAACTAAGTCCCTGTCGTCGTGAACTTTTCACAAGTTATATAGTCCAATATAGTCCAATCGCCCCGACAACATGAAGTGCTTGATAATCGCGTTCACCGTGAACTTAAATTCCCGCCACCGTCGCCGTGAACTTTCTACAAGTTTACTGTTGAATATAAAGTTAAGACACTACAGTGTGATATCAATAAAAGACCACAGGTGAACACGAATTCAGTGCAAAATTTTTTCAGTGTACATTGAAGGAAAAAACCACACGCTAAACCTAAAAGTAGAAACTATGTTGCTGGAAAGATTAATCTGCGCAGGTTATTCTTTTAATAAGTGTAACCAGCGTAGATTATACTTTTTGTAAAATCATCGTTTTTGAAAAAGTGTAATCTGCGCAGATTAAACTTTTTTGAAAAGTTTAATTCAACCTAAAGTAAAATCGTCACAAATTATACTTTTCAAAAGTTTTTTCAGCTTGGCGCAAATTGTACTTTCTAAAAAAGTAAAATTTACGCATGCTACTCTTTTTCGGTACCGACCAATTAAAAATAATTTTTCATTTGGGGTAGTAAATACTTCATGAAATTTTAATCAATGCAGATCACCGTTTTTACGAAAATTTGAACCAATATATTTTTTAGAAATACATACAAATATTCAATGGTATAAAACGCGTATATTCAAAATTTTAAAAAAGTATGCTAACTTGGATTGAATCTTTACTCTCCAAAAAAATTGTCAATTTATACTTCATCATTCTTTTTAATAAAAAAGTAAAAAAGACCTTCACAGTTTTTGCATATTCAACCATTTAGATTTATTTTTTTTTTTAATGCAAATCAGTTTTTGTAATGAAAAGTCAGTGCCTGGAAATCGTAACTTGTGTGATTTATATTTTGCAACATTAGAGCCCCTTACATTTTTAAAACTATTAGGAGTGGGAGTTTACATAATAGACAATCACAAAAATATATTTTATTTTTTATTGAATAAATATTTATTCAATTATAAAAATAAACTGACAAACATGTATCAAAATATTAAATTAACTCATTAACGACTAAACTGCTTGATTTTTTTGTTGGTTTTCGAAGCGATTTTTTTTGTAGTTTGATGCCTCCAAAAAGTTTCGTATGGACCTATTTTGGTGTAAAATTTAATGCCCTTTCAGAAACTGAGCTCAAAATTTCGATTCTTTGCGTAATAAAAAAGTTATGGCTACTTATAAGAATGAGTTATGTTTTATATGAATATAAGTTATTTTTTGTTTGAAGTAGTTGTAGTGGTTCGAAAATACCATAAAAATTCCCTGAGATACTTTGATAGTCGTGATCACCCCTGATCATATTTATATCGTGATTCCCTAACGGTAATATGGTGAAAAAAAAATCAAAAACTTGATTTTTTGCAAAAAATTTTACGTTTTTTTTCGTATAAGTAGACATAACTTTTTTATTACGCAAAGAATCGAAATTTTAAGCTCAGTTTCTGAAAAGGCATTGAATTTTACATCGAAATAGGTCCATACGAAATTTTTTGGAGGCCTCAAACTACAAAAAAAATCGCTGCGAAAACCAACAAAAAAATCAAGCAGTTTGGTCGTTAATGGGTTAAATTTCTTCAAAAAAATTTTTTACTTTCTTACTACAATTCTTTAGATCCTTAACTTCAATTAATGCATAAAAAAATCAAAAAAATCTTTTAGTATATCGGGCGGAAATATACTAAAATTCAGCATCGGTATACATCAAATGCAGTCATCAAGTTTTCGCCGATAGTCATTCACCTTGAATTAATTCAAATCTTATAAAAACTTTGGATGATGAAACCCGTATCATTCATCGCTATTAATATCGGATGTTTTGATTTCTTATTTATTTCGATGTAGTTATCTCTTTTCTGCAAAAAAATCAAAGTATCTGAAAGATCTGTTATATCAAAATCAGAAAATCAATTTTTTTAAACAATTCATACAGGGTGGGGAATAAATATGGAAACCCATGGAAATCTCGCAGAATAAGTTAGAAAAAAATATCAAAAACCTCATACCCGACTTTTTTTTTACGATGAATCCAATGGTGACCTTGAATTTGACCTTGAACATAACCTTTAAGATCCAGCGACCCAAAAATCGAATTTTTAAATAGAAACCCCCATTTTTTATTGCAGATTTGAAAAGAGCGGAAAATTTTACATTGAAGTATGTATATATATTTTGTTTTTTTTTTTTTCAAGATCATTTTGAGGGCGTTACAGACTCAAATAAAACCCTGATTTAACCTTAAATTAAATTCGACTAAAGACTTTTTTCTAATCGTACTATTTCCAAAATGACGTTAAAAAAAAAAAACAACAAAATACATAATCGAACGTGAAATTTTTCGCTCTTTTCAAATTTGTTATAAGAAATAAGGGTCACCGAATGAATAATCAATTTTTGGTTCACCGTGGCGTATAGGTCATCATTAGAAAGAGCGGAAAATGTTACGTTCGATTATGTGTTTTATTTTTTTTTTTTTTTAAGGTCATTTTGTAGGTAGAACAATTAAAAAAAAGCCTTTAGTTGAACTTAATTTTATGTTAAATCGGGGTTTTATTTGAGTCTGTAACGCCCTCAAAATGACTTCAAAAAAAAATAAACACAATACATATTTCAACGTAAAATTTTCCGCTTTTTTCAAATCTGCAATAAAAAATGGGGGTTTCCATTTGAGAATTCAATTTTTGGGTCGCTGGAACTTGAAGGTTATGTTCAAGGTCACCATTGGATTCCTCGTCAAAAAATACGTCGGATATGAGGTTTTTGATATTTTTTTCCAACTTATTCTGCAAGATTTCCCGGGATTTCCATATTTATTCCCCACCCTGTATAATTACCAATACAATAATAGTAATAATAGAATTGTTCAACTTGCCTTGCAAAATTTTAAGAATTTCTCATATCCAATCATGGTCTCAACTTTCGGACATTTCTGAAGTAATAAATAAATATATATAACAGAGACAATTATTTGTATGTAATTCAAATTAAACAATGTACCAACAGTTTATTTTTGGCCCCTGTGTCTTCATTTTTTTCTTGTTCACCTCGCAGCAGAGCAGGCATAAAGAAAACAGCTATAACGTTGTCTGAAAAGTTTTTCTTTTATGAAAAATACCATTCTGAGTATTGATAAATTACTTTATTACAAATTATACTTTTTTTTGACATTCTAATGTATAAAATATCATCGCTACTGCATAAAAAAGTATCTGTTTGAACTTAGGGTCAAAACACGGTCCAAGTGCATGTTATTTACATAAGACTCGAGGCCTTTTTGTTCATGAGTTTTAATAAATAAATTTCTGCATAGGTGACGTTATTGAAATCAAAATTATAGTAAAAATTTGAAATGAAATATGCATTCGATCATCGGTCTTTACTAGTTTTAAAAAATCATTATTTTAAATTGATTAAATAGACAGTATTGCATTAAGAATATTCATCAATAAAGTAAACTCTCACCGTCATTGAAAGATTCTAGTTCATTCCACTGTTTTAATTTTCGACTCAACGCTATGATTTTTCTGAGTACACATTAAAACTATCAAGTAAGTTTTTTCCCCCAGGATACATGTGGTTAAACTCTGCTTGTATCTGTAATTAGTTGTTATGTCGATATGAATAAAACGGCGATAAAGTCAAGTTTTATTAAAAAAGGCAGTGGGCGAGAGTGTACAATCATGCACTTGTCGTCACCTAGTCGACGTTTCGCCGACCAATTAGTCGGCCTCTTCAGGACTGATGTGTTTGTAACTACCGATATTACATATAGGCAGTTATCGCGATGTCAATAACAATAATAATAAGCAACCGATGGTAAACAATATAAAACTGAGGCGTCGAGTGCGTATAAAATCGTTAGAATTACTTAATATATTTTTCTTCATCCCATGCTCGAAAGTACGTACTTTCACCTTCGAATTCGGGGACGAAAGTAATACTTTTGCTCCCCGTCAATATCGCGCGAAAGTTATTATCTCCATGACTACGGCAACCTACATTTCAATTATCGTTTGGTTTCAACTATGCAATAGATGAATTATATTGATTTAGTTTATGACGTACATATGCCAGATTGAATAAATATTAAAAGACTAACAATTCTATGAAGTATCAAAATTGAACAGCCATAATTTGACGTACACATTTCATTACATTCAATTCCAATCCGAAATTTAAATCGTTAAAGATGGTAGTTGGAATAAAAAATGAGATGTAAGAGAACAAAGACAGTCAAAATATGTTAATTTTTATAATATATTTTGAAAAATTCTTTCAACTTTAAACGTTATTCTAGGTTACTCAAGTTTCTACTCGTCTACCTCAGATTGAGTGAATTACTTAAATGAAATTTTCATAATTTTACAAAATAAATGTTTAATTGAATACAACTTCAAATCGGAACAATAAGAAAACATACGGTACTAATTCATGCTTATACTTTACGGGATCGTTTGTATTTTATTAATGCCATACTTATCTATGATTTACAATTATTTATTAATAATTTAAGTTATGTACTAATAAATATTATTATTGATGGTATTTTTTGCAAAGCCCGCCGTCGACCAGCAGCCCTCGCTGCGCTCGGGCCGCAAATGTCGGCAGGCTTTGCCATGTAAGCGTAAATTCATGGATACAATTTTTTTTAATAAAATATTTCTTAACTATGTTAAGCAAACGTACTTTCGAGCGGGGATAAAGAAAAATCGTATACGCGACTCGGGACAAAAGTCAAACGCCCGTCTCTGCGAGCTTGCACCCTCGGCTTCGCCTCGGGTGCATAACCTCGCAGGGACGGAAGTTTGACTTTCGTCCCTTGTCACGTAATATACTATTAAAATGTTATAATAAAGATTGTTTAAATGTTTAAGGTCTTCTTTTTTATTAAGTGTTTTGAGCGTATCATTGATAAAAATCATTTCCGATATGATTCTACGTTGGTAGTTCAGCTCTTGGTCCAAAATTTGCACATTTATATAATTTGAACCGGACCACATGGGATTTGTTGGTCCCGAAGAGTACAACAAGCACCCTTAGCTGCGTTACTTTTTTAGCGGTGGTTGGGGTAGGGGGATGATTAGAAGGGTGGAAAAATTACATTTTTACCTCTGTAGCTTTTCCATGGATAGCAATCGAAAAAAGGTTGAAATAAAAGTTGTAGTTATTAATTAGAACTTTAATTTGAGCCCGACCACGATCAATTACGTTAATTATTCACCGAGAAAAGTGCAAAAAACCCTCTAGAATGGCCATTTTTTCAATTGCATTTATTATAAACAATTTCAGTTTATTCGTAACTTGCATTGCGTTAAAATGTAGGTCTATTTGCGACAAAAAAAAGAGCTTCTAAAAGTTGAAATCGGACTTATAGTTTTCGAGAAACAGAAATCAGAAAACGGCACGATAAAAGTAAAAACAAACGATGCCATTCGTAATATTTTTTGACGGCAACTCAAATTAAAAAAAAAATCGTCTCAATCGGTTGAAAAATGACCGAGATACGTAAATGTTTTTTTCTTAATTACATTTGAAGTCTCGGACTCAAACGTCGAGACGCCAGCGAACGAGACGCAACCCCCACCACTTGACAGCGCAGAAATTGCGGCTTCAACTTTGTAAATTTTATTATTGTTAAGATTTCGAGAAATCAAAATTATTATTATGTCATTGTAAAATATAAGTATTTGTCACGTCCTTCGTGAATTATTACAAATAAATAATTATAATAAGAAAAATAAATATAATTATAGAAAGAGTATTTCAAAGCTGCGCTGGCTCGAACTAGGGGATCAGATGACATGAAAAACAAAGCTATAAAAATTGGAGAAATCGAGAAAAAATACTTGTAATACACTGTAAATCGAACACCTTCTCTAAGATATAAAACAAATTCAAAATCTAAATAGCTCGATAGAGACCAATGCTGAGATAAGGTGTTGTCGATTTAACTTGAAGAGCAATGAACTTAATCTGCCAGCGAATAAAATAATATATGTCGTCAGATTCTCACGTACGAGCGGGTGCAGATCGTTCAACTCCCCTAAAAAACTGTGTAGAAACTCAGGGTATATATTGAGGGCCCGCGAAGGCCTCGGCGCGATTAGACTATCATCTTATTCGCTGTGCGGAGCTCACGTCACTTTGTACCGCGATTTTATATTATTCGGACTTGTACTAAAAGCGTAGACAACTGAGCGTCAGTGCGAGAGTCTTGTTAAAGTAACTTATATATTGTTATAAAGTCAGCGATATCTGTGCGCGCTAGCGAGTGTCGAGAGTGGTCATACAGCCTGTTCCTAGTCTTGGACATTTGAGTATCCGGGCCATTCGAGACGAGCGGTCATAGCAACGGTCATTAAGCGTCCACCACAATCAGCGGAGAACCAGCGAGACATCGTTCACACCAGAGAGTCGCCAGCAGTACGTTAAGTAGTTCAAGTAGATAGAACACATGTAATTAGATATAAGTAACCGTTAATAAACCTGTACTCGTCTGCCTTTGTAATTGTGGGCTACGACAGGTGTATCATTTATAATCCTTCAAACTCCCCAGCCAGAATAAAAATAATATTATTAAATGTCGCTTCTCACGACGTAACATATTTAAGAATGTAACCACGTTGGTTTGATTCATTAATTGTTAATAACAACGAAGTAATGAATTTTTGAAAAACAAAACCTACTTCCGTTAAAAAAGCACTTACGCAACTTTTTTTTTTTTAAATCTGCGTTTCAATGTCAGCTATTGAACAAAAAAAGAATTATCTGGCTAATTATTATAATTGACGCTCTGCGTCTATTTGTTTAAACATAAAAAGTACCGAATTTTCATCGCATTGTTTAACATATGTTTTTTCGATTTTCCGTCTAAAACTTTTTAATACGTATAAGTACAAGTCCTAAACTTTCATTTGCGCGTCGAGCGGACTCGCTATTGTTGCTAACAATCGAGATATCGCCTAGGGCCGAGGGAGTGTTTTTATAAACAAATGACTGTTTCTCGAAAACTATATGTCCGATTTCAACTTTTAGAAGCTCTTTTTTTTTGTCGCAAATAGACCTACATTTTAACGTAATGCAAGTTACGATTAAACTGAAATTGTTTATAATAAATGCAATTGAAAAAATGGCCATTTTAGAGGGTTTTTAGCACTTTTCTCGGTAAATAATTAACGTAATTGATCGTGGTTGGGCTCAAATTGAAGGTCTAATTAATAGCTACAACTTTTATTTTAACCTTTTTTCGATTGCTATCCATGGAAAAGCTACAGAGGCGAAAATGTGATTTTTCCACCCTTCTAATCATCCCCCTACCCCAACCGCCGCTCAAAAAGTGACGCAGCTAAGGGTGCTTGTTGTACTCTTCGGGACAAACGAATCACATATGGTCCGGTGCTGGCACTAATTTTGTCAAAATTAACATTGTGTAGGTCTAATTTGACTGGACTAGAGATCACGTGAGATTGCACATGACTACGTGTAACCTCACTTCCACTCGTCGTGTGCTCGTGCGATTGAGATGCGCCAAAATAATCCCGAGAGTTAAGGTGATGACAAAGAAATTCCACCAGGCCTGCAGTAGACATTATTGGTCTTCAATTGCAGTCTGGATGGTTACTTTACCTGTGTGACGTCCTACACAGCTAGCTACGTCTACTTTTTAAATAAGGTCCCAATCCGTAACAGCTATGCCTGCGCCGGTACCGTTGTATTACCATTCTTTACCATTCCTTACCATACTACATTATCATAATCTACCTTACCATAGTTACCATTTGTTTTACTCTTTTACCAATAATATTAAAATTAATAATAAGTACATAACAATGAAATTAAACAACGCTAAATAAAACAAGCTATCAGAAAATATAAAAATAAAACTACAAACATTTATATTAATAATTAAATTTGAAACTTAAATATCACCATGTGCATTCACATGGCGAACTTTTATTTTATTTGAATAATGAACAAAACAATTATAACACCTAGCGATGTTTTATTAGGATACTTGTATTTTTATGTTAAATAGGTACAGACTTTAAATCATAAGTTATAATATACAAATTGAGTGTATTAATTATGCATGACTCAGCGTAGCCTGGAAACTGCCGAGTCATCATACAACATGTGCCACTATTTCTATGAACAGTTACAACTATGTTACAACCTAAAATATTAATTAAATCATTTTATTTCATTCAACTTATTCACATCAAAATACATTTAAAACACTTCTATCAAAAAACATTATTGTAAACAGCACTTTATTTATTTTTTAGATAACATCACTTTTTAAACAAGTCGTTCACTACTGCACTGTATAACATAAAACACTTGTAACACCATAGCACAATTTTGTATCATAATTTTAAGTTAATATTTTGCATTGTAATAGTTTTTAAGCAAAGTAAATAAAGTCGGTTTGCCACGAACGCCCGCCGATCGGTCCAACACGACGGTTGCTCGTCCCCACTTTTGGGCACACCGCAGAAAGCGTATAAATACGGGCCTCCTCGGAGGCAATAATCAGTCTCAATACTCAGTCAAACCAAGGCAGACTAACGAGTAGCATAGGTCCTGCGTAGTTTTGAGTAAAGTTCGCTAGATTTAGTTACTTACTAGATCTAGTTACTAAAGTAACTTACACAGACTCGTTTGACTCGGGGGTTGCGAAGGCTGCTGAGATTTGAACATTATTTAAAGCCTATACAATCATTTTTTACCCGAGTTATCCTAATCTTACTAACTACTATTTACTACTTTCGTTTGTTGCAAAGGTCCTTCAGTACCTTTGCAATAGAACACATTTGTTACAAAGGTCCTTCAGCACTTTTGTAGCAAAATATTGTAAAGGTCCTTCAGCACCATTACAATGAAATCTTTTTCTATTTGTTACAAAGGTCCTTCAGCACTTTTGTAACAAGATCTATAAAATATTGTAGAGGTCCCTCAGTACTTCTACAATGAAATCTACTTTCAACAAATTGCCAAGGTCCCTCAGCACTTTCGCAATAAATTCTTTTCCTTATCGTAGAGGTCCTTCAGCACCTTTACGTCAAGGTTTCTGCCCAAATAATTGCAAAGGTCCTTCAGCATCATTCTAATTAAAACTCGCCACGTATTACAGAGGTCCTCCAGCACTTCTGTAATAAGCGGTTTCGCATTAACCTAATCTTTTTCCGAACAATAGAACTCTGAGCTATTGGGGTAAAACCTAAGCTCAGAAGGCGTATCAATTTTAAATTGGACCTAAGGTCACACCTGGTCGCAATTGATGAGTTGATTCCGATTCGCAGACCGATAAATTGCGCTTCGATGAGTGAAGAGATGAAAAACGCTTGCGGAAACGTCCTCGTTGACTAGCTTGCGCTTGTTGATTCAATTGGAGTTGTCGAGTTGATGAGTAGTCCTTGTTGATGATGCTCGGAGTAGCGTTGGTTGAGATGACGTCGGGAATTTTCTCTGTTGAAAGTTTTCGTCGCACGAGACACACATACGAAATGCTTGCTTGGCGAGTGCAAAAACAAGAAGGTCGAGATCGCGAACAATGCGCAGATGATAGAGTTGCCGTCAGCACGTGCCGCGGCGCGACGCCTTTTCTCGCCGTGCAGTGAAAATCACTCCGATGCTTGCACAGCACGTGAACTTGTGCGTAAAAAAGCAGCTCGCTTATACCTGTTCGAATATTTCTCGAACAATCATCAAAAATATTTTTCCATCTACATCTTCGCCTATAGAAATATGAGTTATATAAAATGATCTATGACCTGATAGGTCAATAATACTTGCAAGTTTTAAAGTATTTCAAGGTCAAATTCTTAATTTCTCTTAAACTTTCTGGGGCAGTTCGTCACGAGAACGGCATCTCTTTGAATCATTGCCACATTTCCGGTGAAAAGTGAGGTGATGTTCGTAAATATCGGCGATAATAGTGGGAATACGCATTCACGCCAACTTTCGTCTTCAACTTTAACCTAACTTTGTACGCAGGATCCCCATGTTAGAGTATCTGAGTTTCGAAAACTACACTATCTGACGTTTGAGTGGCTCTATGACCTGTTAGGTCGATAATACTAGCAAGTTTTAGAGTATTTCGAGGTCCAGTGCTCATTTTCTCGCAAACATTCTCGGGCAGTTCGTCAAGACAACGGCATCTCATGAGATCACTGCCATTTTTCCGGCGAAAAGTGAGGTGATGTTCGTAAATATCAGCGATACTAGTGAGAATTCGTATTCCCGCCAAACTTTGTCTTCAACTTTTACCTAACTATGTCCGCAGGCGGACCATGTTAGAGTATCTGAGTGTCTAAAACTACACTATCTGATGTTTGTGTGGATCTATGACCTGATAGATCGATAATACTTGCAAGTTTTTGAGTATTTCAAGGTCAAATGCTGAATAACCCGCAATGTTCTCGGGTAGTTCGTCAAGATCACGGCATCTGATAAGTTCATTGCCACTTTTCCGGCGAAAGGTGAGGTGATGTTCATAAATATCGGCGATACTAGTGAGAATTCGTGTTCCTGCCAGATTTAGTCTAAAAGTTTTACCTTACTTCGTACGCAGGAACTCCATGTCAGAGTATCTTAGTTTCGAAAACTACACTAACTGACGTTTGAGTAGCTCTATGACCTGATGAGTCGATAATGCTTGCAAGTTTTTTAGTATTCCAAGGTCAGATGCTTAATTTCTCTTAAACTTTTCAGGCAGTTCGTCAAGACATCGGCATCTGATGAAATCATTGCCACTTTTCCGGCGAAAAGTGAGGTAATCATAAATATCGGCGATAATAGTGGGAATACGCATTCCCGCTAACTTTCGTTTTCAACTTTAACCTTACTTTGTACGCAGGATCCCTATGTTAGAGTATCTGAGTTTCGAAAACTACACTATCTGACGTTTGAGTGGCTCTATGACCTGTTAGGTCGATAATACTAACAAGTTTAAGAGTATTTCGAGGTCAAGTGCTCATTTTCTCGCAAACATTCTCGGGCAGTTCGTCAAGACAACGGCATCTGATGAGAATATTGCCACTTTTCCGGCAAAAAGTGAGGTGATCATAAATATCGGCGATACCAGTGAAAATTCGTATTCCAGCCAACTTTCGTGTTCAACTTTCACCTAACTTTGTACGCAGGATCCCCATGTCAGAGTATCTGAGTGTTAAAAGCTACACTAACTGACGTTTGAGTGGCTCTATGACCTGATAGGTCGATCATACTTTCAAGTTTTTGAGTATTTCAAGGTCAAGTGCTTATTTTATCTTAAACATTCTCGGGCAGTGTTTTTAAAACTACACTAACTGATGTTTGAGTGGCTCAATGACCTAATAGGTCAATAATACTTGCAAGTTTTTGTGTATTTCAAGGTCAAGTGCTTAATATCTCGCAATTTTCTCGGGTAGTTCGTCCCGATAACAGAATTTCATGAGATCATTGCCACTTTTCGGGCGAAAAGTAAGGGGATGTTCATAAATATCGGCGATACTAATTAGAATTCGTATTTCCGCCAAACTTCGTCTTCAACATTCACCTAACTTTGTACGCAGGCAGACCATGTCAGAGTATCTGAGTGTAGAAAACTACACTTACTGACGTTTTAGTGGCTCTATGACCTGATAGGTCGATAATACTTGCAAGTTTTTGAGTATTTCAAGGTCAAGTGCTTAATTTCTCTTAAATATTCTCGGGCAGTTTGTCACGAGAACGGCATGTCATTAGATTATTGCCACTTTTCCGGCGAAATTTGAGATGATGTTTGTAGGTGAAACGCACCGTCACTAGTTGTTATATGACGGCGTCGACTTCAAGCCTCGAACATACCGAGTTTAAAGCGCCGTAGCGCGCAGCGCACACTATTGTAGCTCAAATCATTCAGAGCAGTCGCCCGAGCTGGTCGCTTCACAGTGAGCTCCGAAACCCAACAATACAAGCCCAACTAAGTACTCAAATTCGGGCTACTCATTCTTTTACCGCCCTCCTCCCTCTATCCCTGTAACCGCTTGTCTGGCTTGTGTGAGTACCCAGATAGAGCGGCCAACGACAAGTACTTACACTGGTGACCTGCGACGTTGGGTACTCGGAGAGGAGTTTTTGCTCCGGTTACCTACAGTGACGAAGTGTGTGATTTTTTTCATCGCGGGCTACCTATATCTCGCCCAGCACTCTCCACCTTTAACGAAACGGTACTCCTCATCATCATCGAGGCTACCTGAAGAAACTGCTAACACGTAGATGGGGACGGAGGCTAACCGAGAAAACCTTCGGCGAGGCAGCTGCAAAGCAGAGGATCGCGACCTTTGCAGAGTAAGCTGCGTTGGCGGTTGGCGAGTAAGCCGAAGAATTTTGAGGTACACTTCTTGGCATTTTCAACGGGTTAAGTTATCTTTTCGTCGCGGCGACGACGCGCTCTGATCTCAACGAAATTTCGACAGACACGTGAATTACGGCGAAAACCGAATTTTGTGCAGAGGCTGCTTTCCTGCCGAGCGACGAAAATTTCACAACTCCATTGCCGCCATGTTTATGCATCGCGGCTTTTTCCAAACGCTCGCGACACGCAGCTTCGGAACAGCAGCAACCACGGCCATCCTTTGTGACTCGAGACGCATTTCAACGGTCCCTTTTGACATCGAGACGTGGATCGGCGCCAGCATTTTCCAACTTCGGAGCAATAACACAGCTCTACAAAAAATGAAAAATGAAAAAAAATGAATGATAGGTAAGTTAACAGAACCGCATATTTCTCCATATCAATATCACGAACGAAAACGGTGCATTAATATGAAAAAATACGCCGATTTGTCAATTCACTCCCCATGCCGATCCACCTGGCTCATCTCTACTTTGTCATAAGGATATTTTTATAGTGAATTCATTTTTACACTCTCAGATATTGTTTCACAAAATTTTAAAATGCATTCGTTTTAATCGAAGAAAAATCCATTGATGAAGAATTTTTCAAATTTTGTGACCCAATTCCATAGTAAAAAATAAAATAGCCTATATTATATTTACATATGAAGAAGTCCTATAAAAAATTTACCTGAAGCTATGTCAACAAAATTAAGGTAAATTTTATAATAACGGAAGTAAAAATTGATTGTTAAAAAATAAAGAGATTTTTTTGGTTGCTTTACTGCGGGGAAATAGCTTAGAAAAAATGTATAATATTTATTGAGTAGGGAAAAAAGCAGCTCTATCCCAGAATGTGAGCTCGCTAAATGTCTCAGACTAAAAAATTAATTTAGTTTTAAAAAACTAAGCACAAACTTCTTCCAATATTTTATCGCATTAAATAAATTTAACATTGAAATGACCTTGAAGGTGACTTCATAGAGGTCATCTGACTTCAGATTTGAGTTCAGCATCCTTAAAAACCTCTGAATGAGTATTTTCAGATTTTTTTAAGCTTTTTTCGTGATCTGACCCTAAAATGACCTTCAAATGACCTTAACAAGGCCGGATTCAGTCAAAATGACCTCTGATTTAGAATGAGCGACCCTCAAAACAAAAGGGTGATTTTTTCGGATATTTTCATTGAATTCTTGTAGTTTGACCTTCAAATGACCTTGAAAGTGACCTCCTAAAGGTCATCCGACCTCGGATTTGGATTCAGCATCCTCAAAAACCCATGTATGAATTTTTTCAGATTTTTTACCCTTTTCCAATTATTTGACCTTCAAATGACCTCTAAAATAAGCAACCTTGAAAAACCGACCCCGGATTCGGATTCAGCGACACCAAAAACATAAAGTCCGCTAGGTCCGGTCGGTGGATTTGACAATTTTTTTTTTTGTAGAGCTGTGTAATCGCTCGACGAGAGTCGACGTTAAATGGTATTTATTCCCTGAGATCGTGATTGGTAGGGGTCCCACGACGTCTATTTCGACCACCTCAAAGGCCGTTGTCGGAGTGGTCGTGATTTTCATATGAAACTTTGTCTAAACTCGGGTGAGCTTCCTTATTTGGCAATCGTGGCATGTTTTGACGTACCTGCGTATTTCTTCCATTATATTCGGCCAGTAGTATCTTTCTCTGATCCGATGATAGGTCTTAATCATTCCTTTGTGTCCGGCGACGGCGGAGTCGTGCGCCTCGCGTATGATGCTCGGCCTGTCTTCTTCGTTGGGGGTCGTTACTTCGCCGGTGCATATGGTGATGTTGAGGTGTAGGGATTTTGCCAATTCTTCAAGGTGCGTTTCGATGGGCAGCCAATACATGTCGTCGAGGTGTTCATAAGATTTGGCTATAGATATGCTGTTCTTTCCTAATTTGATGAGCGCGGTACCCAGATTCGTTAATACCTCTGATACAATGTCAATGTTGGGGGTCTCTTCGTGATTGTTTCGTATAAAAAGGGAAAATAGGCTGTAACCGGATGATAGGCCCGATTTGGTAATCGCGCCTACGTTTAGATGTTGTGTTTTGATCAACTCCAGGTCTAAATAATTCAAGTCGAGTAATTGTTGTTCCAGGGGTTTACGTGTGTCACAGTCAACAGAAAAGAAATGCGCGTAATTGTCTCGATGCATCAAAAGTGGGTCTCGGGAATATGACAATTTTCCGGGAGGAGGGGTAACCTCGGCGGATTTTTCTCGCCGCCTCTTTGATACCGCCATCCGAACGCTTCCTCGTTCAATAAAATGTTGTTTTATTAGTCGGCCGTCAGGCAACAGGGAAATACCTTCAATCAACTCGTCTTCCACTTCGTCGTCATCTGTTAATACTTCTATCTCGTCCGCGTTTCTCTTGCGGTGACTCGGTTCATCCGGGAGTGTCGATAGGTGACTCACTCGCCTCTCCAAGTGCAGGAACTCTTCCAGGTGGCTCTCGTGCCCATCCGCGGGCAATGAACTCACATGGTGACATCTCAGCTCGTTCGGGCTCGCGAGATCCCCCAGGTGAAATTCCTGGCCATACGAGGATACCGCCCGATGGTAATCACCTGGGTTCAGCTCTCCCCGGAGACTTTCTCGTGCACCAGCTGTACCCTGGGGGCTTCCACTTGGCTTCGCGAGTTCTCCTTGGCGGTCTACTTTCTGTCTTACTTTCTGAGCCGATTTTGCCTTGGCTCAACACTGCTCCGAGGGCGAAATTCTAAGCGTCGGTCGTTACTATAAATTCTCTCGAAAAATCCGAGAACTGCAAGATCGGGTGTGAACATAAAATTTCCTTGAAGTTTTGGAAGGCCGTCTCTTGGGCTTCGCCCCATACGAATTTCACGTCGTCCTTCAATAATGTATGGAGAGGGGATGCACTGTCTAACCGCACCCCGGCCGTTCGAAAACGGAAGGCAAAAAAACGAAAAGTGGGAGAAAATATTCCGTTTTCCGTTTTATTCCGTTTATCTTTTAACTTTCCTTGGAAGATAATAAGATGATTGCCCGTAGATGTCCGTGTAAGACTCGAAAGTTACCCGTGGGCTTCCGTGTAGGACTTGAGAGCTCACCGTAAGCTTCCGTTCTGCCCGTAGACGTCCGTGTAGGAGTTAAAAGCTAACCGCAAGGTTCCGTTATGCCCGTAGACGTTTACGTGCAAAACTTGATTAGGTTTAGTTGTTTAGTTTTTATTCGTAGATTTATACGTTATTGCAATTAATGTTTATCACAGACATTTCTAATTTATTTTTATTTTACGATTTTGTATATGAGTCATTTCACGTCAAGTCTCCTAGCGCGGCGCCCGCGCGGCATTATTAATCGAAATTGTTCAATTTGTAACTCGCCAGAAAAGCACCTAAATGCACCCAGAAAAAATATGTGCCATATGATTTTGATAGGAAATTTTCTCAGCTTTCCGATGATGAGGTCAGATTTTCCAAAATTTTCCATTTTCCCCGGAAAAACTTGACATAAACTTTCAAACTCAAATTTCTCAAAAACGGCATTTTTAAGTTTTTTTTAAATAGTGCCAATCGAAAGCTGAGGAAATTTCCTTCAGAGAGTACTTTTGATAATTACTCAATGAAATACAGCGACGAACGTGTAAAAACGTGACATTTCGGCCCCTGCGGCAGCTGTTCCCGCGCGCAGTACCCCGCGCGGCGCAAAATCTCACGTTTTTACACGTTCGTCGCTGTATTTCATTGAGTAATTATCAAAAGTACTCTCTGAAAACTTGCATATCGATAGGAAATTTCCTCAGCTTTCGATTGGCACTATTTAAAAAAAACTTAAAAATGCCGTTTTTGAGATATTTGAGTTTGAAAGTTAATGTCAAGTTTTTCCGGGGAAAATTGAAAATTTTGGAAAATCTGACCTCATCATCGGAAAACTGAGGAAATTTCCTATCAAAATCATATGGCACATATTTTTTCTGGGTGCATTTAGGTGCTTTTCTGGCGAGTTACAAATTGAGCAATTTCGATTAATAATGCCGCGCGGGCGCCGCGCTAGGAGACTTGACGTGAAATGACTCATATACTATGCGGAACTACAGAACTTTGGCACTATAATTTAAACGAATTTAGCAAATTGATCGTTTAATTTTTGAATTTCTTCGATTAAAAAAATTATTACTCTTAAATAAAAACGTGATGTTGATGTTTCTTACTTTGTACAGTAGGTCGGCCTCCAAAGGACTATGAAATTTGCTCAAGTCGGACTCAAGACCGCAAAAGTCGTAAGCGCAGTAAAAATAGTAGCAAAAATGAATTAGCTGACGCTTTGAAAAAAAAAATTGATGCTTAGAAATAATTCTGATGGAAGCCGATTATTAGATTTATTTGTTGATCGTGAGTCAAGAAATGAAATTCTACAGAAAGTTTCTAGTCCTGAAGGTACAAAATTATCTGCCGAAGAAGCTCTGGCCATTTTAGTAGACGCGAATCTCACGAAAAATGCTTATAACATTATTCGAAAAGCAGCCCACGATAAAAATAATGATGTATATCCAACGTATGAGAAGGTATTATACATTTAAGTTCCTAGGGATAATTTGGGAAAAGTGGACACTTGTTGCATTTTGTAGAAACTACCGTTATTAACTTATTGATTTTTAAAAACTTTCATAAATTTCTAGTAACTTTTTTTAATTAATATAAATATTCGGATTTGAAACTCGAATTTTTCGATCAATAAAAAATTAAAAATGCACACAATTTAATAAAATTTGATAAAATTTATTTAAGTTATGATCTTTAATGAAAGAAATCTTAAATAATTGTTTGACACTTCTTTTGGCACATATATCCTGCAAAACAAGCCCAATCTCATCTCGATAGTTGTCTGCGTTTGAAAGTTGTAATGGTTACCTACCAACAAATTTGTAATGTTACACACACATGGCACATACAGACATTTGTTGAGAATTCAATGTACTTTACGAAAATTTAAACCAAATTGTCGTACAATGTCCGGTTCAAAAACTCATTTTGAAGCATATCACAAAGCTTCCTCCAAGAGGAAGCGAAAACGTACGTAAAACAGAAAAAATAGAAAACTACAACACGATAGAATTTAAATATACGTTTAATTAAATAATGCATTTGTTCTAGCACCCATGAATCAAATAAATTATACTAACTTTTTAAGCTATTATAAAAACTTACAAATATTTATGCCTGCTCTAGCGGTAAACTCGATTTTTGATAAACTGATCGAACGAATAACTTGCATTATAAATAATCAATGCATTATATGTGTTTACGCTTCACACCACTACGTGGCGCCTGCCTGTGATCGTTGCTCTCGTAAGCGACTGAAATCTGGGAAGCATATATAGGCAGGCGTCTGTCACTTGATGCAACAGCTTCTAAGAAGCAAATTATAGCGGGTCTCCACTTTTACCAAGTTTTCACGTTTACATATATTATTTTTTTATCATTTTCATGTAATTAATTTCGCACAGGTAGCAGAAGCAAAATTAGCAACGTATCCGAAAGATATTGTTATTACCGAAACGAAGTGCAGTGTATCGTTGCAAAATATGATAGACCATACTATCTCTCGTTTAATAAAGCTCCTACAATTAAAATTCGATGAAAATTCAAACACACGCTGAGAGTTAACAATAAAATATGGGTTTGACGGTACAAATGATCGAGCCTACCATCAAAGAGCAAATACCAGTCAATCTCTACTCTATGTCAAAATATTTTTTGCGTGTCAATAGTACCAATCTGTTTAACCGATTTATCTAATAGTAAGATTTTATGGCTGAATCAAACACCATGTTCTACTCGATACTGCCGGCCCATTGAAATTTCTTTCGAAAAGGACACCCAACAGTTGTGCGAATTGACGGAAAAAAAATATGAGCAGCAAATTGAAAAATTGAAAAATTTTACTATACCAGGTTGCACTGTTAGTTCGAAAGTAATGTTGACTATGGTTGATGGAAAGGTAAATTTATGCAGAGATTTTGTATTGAGCAAAATATTTCATGAATACAGCTTTTAAAATACAAAGTTTTAGATGATTTTGAATGTTTGTTGAAAAATAATTTTTTCTGAAGTATGTTGTTCCAACAGTTTATAAAATAATGTAGATGTACCTTCAAGTGATTTAAATATATTCATTGAATGTACATTGAAAATAAAAATTTCAAATCGTTCTTAATTATAGGTTTGCAATGCTCTTACAAAAACATCAAGTGCACAATGCTTCACTTGTGAAGCTACAAATTTTACATTAAATAATCTAGAAACTATCATTAGTCGACCGACTAACGAAGAAGCTCTGAAATATAGATTTCCTGTATTACACGCATGAATACGTTTTATGGAGTTCGTTTTACACGTCTCTTATCGTTTGAAATTAACAAAAAAGCGCTGGATGGTAAATACATTAATTTATGATTATCGATTACATTGCTGGTATAGCATAATATAATGTTAAAACGCATTGACCTTCAGCACTCGAAAAATTATAATTGATTCTTGAATCCTACGTAAGGTTCACTTCCACGAGATCTCTCTTCTTGTTCGATAAATTGTTGGTCACAAACGCACCCGCAAGCTAGATATAAGATCCATTTGCACTATTTTCGCTCACAATTGAGTAAAATGATCAATTATTAATACAACAATCAGCTTTTGTTGATTTGTGCTCAATTGTATGTGCAAATAGTAGAAGTAGATATTATATTTATCTGAAGTGGCGTATATAATTGCAATTTATGATTCATGCAAATAAATGATAAATCTAAATATTGATTAATTGGTATTTTCGGGCTCTTGTTGTTCTTACTTTTTGAATTTTGATAATTATTATATTTTAAAATATCTTTATAGATACCAAAAAAAAAAAAAAGAAATCTTTGACAATGTGAAGAACACAAAATTGGAAGTCCAAAAAAATTGAGAGAATCATTGGGCGTTATCGTAGATCAACCAAAACCAGGATCTGGTAACACCAATAATGGAAATTTGGCGAGGAGGTTTTTTAAAAATATTGACAAAGTTTCTGCAGTTACAGGTATTAAACAATTACTTTCAATTTTTTATCATTCATAATTTTATGAGCTTTTTTACTGTTAAGTTAAGAAAAATTAGGTGTGTGAAATCTATACATATAAAGCGAAGTTGGTGTCTGTTTGTTCTTTATGATCTCAAAAACTATTTGTCCAATCGGCTTGAAATTTTTACCACGTATACATTATACCACTGCGCAGGTTTCTATCATATTAAAACCGTTATTTGCTTATTTATTTTTGAGTTCAGAATTTTTTTCGTATTATACCACTTCGCGCTCTCGCTCACCCCCGTCTCGGTTAATCTTCTATACATATAAAGCGAAGTTGGTGTCTATTTGTCCTTTATGATCTCAAAAACGATTTGTCCAATCGGCTTGAAATTTTTACCACGTATACATTATACCACTGCGCAGGTTTCTATCATATTAAAACCGTTATTTGCTTATTTATTTTTGAGTTCAGAATTTTTTTCGTATTATACCACTTCGCGCTCTCGCTCACCTCTTTCTCGGTTAATGGTTATAAAAAAGACCGAAAACAGTTTTTTTTTTTTTTGCACGCGGTGAATCGGAATACATTGTATTTGATGTGTACATGTGTTATTACGCTATTCGAGTTTTACAAGTGTGTGGACTCAACTTAAACATTTCCTACTACGCACTTGACGTGGCCTGCTTAAGATCTTTTAAACAGTCGAATTTGTTCAAAAAATTGAACGTGGGCGAAGCCACGACGGGGTCGCTAGTTTATGATAAATTTAAATTAAATAAAACGTATTAAAGCTTGAATAGTCAATGCAAATTAGACATATTTATATATTTTCGAAATAGATGAAAATAATGTTTGTTTTTACTCTTTGTCCAAAAATAGGATTTGACAAAACTTTGCTCATAAGATTTAAAGTGATACTGGCAGTTATCTCCTCAAAAAATCCTATAAATATAATGGCTTTCAAAGAATATTGTTTGAGTACTGCTCGTCTGTATATCAAAAGGCAAACCATAAAAAGGTTAAAATGTTCCGTGAAAAACATTCGCGGAAATCCTCAAGGTTTTTATTCATTTATATAAAATTGCATGGAAATCGCAACAAATTACTAACACTTTTTCATCAAGTCATGGAGTAAGGTATTCCTATTTTAAATTTTACATTATGAGTATGAATCACAGTACTAATTACCGATAGTATAATGTTACTATCAATGTTCTATCTTTAAATTTAACTTGTGCATAGTTTTTGGATTAGTTTTAATAGAATTAAATTGGAAAAAATGTATACAAAAAGTGACTAACATTCATATTTAATCATCTGCATCGTTCATAAAAATTGTTTGAAAAACTTGAAATTTTTTATGTTTCAGAGTAAATACAAATACAGACTTATTTAGGCGTTTGTTATTGAGCTCAGATCCTCTAATATCATCTTATAGAAAAAAAGTTAAAAATAAAAAAGAGATATTGACTCCTGAAATGGTATAACTTCTTGTTCCAAAACGAAAAAATAATGATGATGAAGAGACGAATGAAGATTCTGCTTCTGATGATGATTTAGAGTTTTTTTACTTAATGAAAGTGAATGTCAAAGTCACGTAAATCTATGGACTTTTTTTAAATTTTTTTCATTGGCAGATTTCAATTCAAGAAAATTAATTAAATAAATATTATTTTCAAGTAACACATTTATTTTTTATGTTTGTTGTTGACAGTATCATTGTTAAATATTATCTTTGTTATTTTTTTTAGTTCTTTTGTTACTATCATTAATAAATATCCATATTCAGATATGTTATTTGTTTAGTTTATTTAACTCTTTAAATATCTTTATTGAGGGATTCTCGAATGGAAACGATTGGGATATAGTGTATAGTACTACATAGGAATATTAACTGTAGTGTTATTTACTAATATTTCTGGCATAAAATCTAATATTAAGTAAGGGCCAAATATTTCCATCGAGTACAGTAATTTTTATTATACACATAGTACTTTTTGCAATACTGTTTCTGTCAGTGAATTAATGTGTGTTTCTAAAAATGAATGAAAGTTTATAAAAGCTTAAAGTGTTTCGAAACCTTCTTTTTCAACTTTTCTTGTCAAATGTTTATGATAATTACCTGTAATATTCTATATTTATAAACGATTAAATATTACGTAGACCCTCGTCTAAATATAAAACAAAAAATATTTTAAAATTGTAGTTTTTATAAATTCATGTTTTACTTATATATTTTTTTAATAGTCGCATGCGCACCAAGTTTTGCAGGGAAAAAAAACAATAAAGCACATTAGAGCGTAAAATTTTCCGCTCTTTTCAAATTTGTTATAAAAAATGGGGGTCCCCTTATAAAAAATCGATTTTTGGTTCGTTGGAGCTAAGAGGTCATCTTCAAGGTCAAATTCAAGGTCACCATTGGATTCCTCGTCGAAAAATACGTGGATTAGGGGATCCGATTTTTTTTTTAAAAGCTTACCATGCGATTTTTCCAGGTGCTTCCATACTTTTGCCGTATCCTGTATATTTTTTCGTTTCTGCGCATGCGCACCAAAATCTGCTGGGTGACAATAATTAAATGAAAAAAATTATCTACAGTTCAAATTAAACCAAAAAATAACTGAAATAGCATAAAGTCAGTGAAGTGGAGGGGGTGTCTAGAAACATACCCTCTATAAGGGTGCTATCATTCGGGACACCCCCGAAAGGAAACGGATTCTGAAAATATATGTCGAAAACAATAATTTGCGCCCCAGAGCAAAATTTTTAAATAAATAGTTTTCCGCGTCCACAAACGGTTGAGCAGCTGCGTCGTTTCCTCGTCATGATTAACTTTTACCATCATTGCATGCCGGGAAGCGTGCAGCTGCAGATCGAACTTAATAAGCTTTTGACTTCGCAGAAGAAGCGCGATAAGACTCCGGTGGCGTGGAATCCCCAGGCTATTGATTCTTTTGAGCGTCTTAAGGAGGGTTTGGCGTCTGTTGCCTACCTCGCCTTTCCACAAGATGGTGCACCTTTGCGCGTTTGCACGGACGCGTCAGATATAGCTATGGGCGCAGTTCTCGAACAGCGTACCGACGATAAATGGAGACCCCTGGCGTTCTTTTCTCGCAAATTCGACCACGCTCAAACCAATTATTCCACCTTTGACAGAGAGTTGACTGCGATAGTCGGTGCAATCAAGCATTTTGTCCATTATCTCGAGGGTGTTTCTTTTACCGTCTGTACTGATCACCGACCCTTGCTGTCAATTCTTTCTCAACCCTTGGACGCCGCGTTGGCCCGAAGAAGAAGACAAGTTGAATACCTGTCCATGTTCGACGTGACGCTCGAGTACCTTCCCGGTCCCGAGAACGCGGTGGCGGATGCTCTGTCGCGTCTTGACGAGGCAGACTCGGCCTCGCCTCCTGGGCCGGGGCTCGCTGCGCTTGCATCGTGCATTGACGCTCTCACTCTCCCTTTAAAGCTCCCTTTGGATGAGCTGACCACGGCTCAGGCAAATGACGACGAACTCAGAGGACTTATTAAGCACCCGTCTCCCCCACTCAAATTAGTTAAGGTTGTTTGGCGTCCTTCTAATCAACAGATTTTCGCCGAGGTTTCCTCTGACCGAATTCGACCATACGTTCCGGGCCCTTTACGTTTTAAGGTTTTTGAAATTTTTCACAGTTTGGCTCACCCGAGCTCAAAGATTACAAACAAATTGATTAGAAAATTCTACATTTGGCCCTCGATGTCACGCGACATATCTTTGTACTGTAAAGCTTGTTTGCCGTGTCAGCAGAGTAAGGTAACGAGGTATAATAGGCCTGCACCTATGCATTTTGAGGCGCCGGATGCGCGGTTCCAGCACGTGCATATTGATCTCGTCGGCCCCCTCCCGGAGTGTCGCGGTTTTTCGTACCTACTCACTATGATTGACAGATTTTCGAGATGGCCGGAAGCTGTCCCTTTACAGGATATTCACGCCGAGACCGTGGCGCGGGCTTTTGTTAAACATTGGGTGTCGCGTTTCGGTTCTCCTTCTGTGCTTACTACTGACCAGGGAACTCAGTTCGAGTCCCGGCTTTTTGAGGAGGTTTCTCGGGCACTCGGTATCGAGAAAATTCATACTACCCCGTATCATCCCCAGGCAAATGGGATGATCGAAAGGTTTCATAGGGACATTAAAGCGGCATTTATGTGTAGAGGTGAGACGGGAGATTGGCTCGATTCGTTGCCGTCAGTGCTGCTCGGTCTGAGGACCCGTCCGATTTTAGACACTGACCTGAGCCCTGCAGAGATGCTTTACGGCAAAGCGTTACGTATCCCGGGTATTTTTTGCGAGTATGATGACGATGATTTTGATTCGCGATCTTTTAGATAAACCTTTTTACGTTATATGATGGATGTCAAGCCGTTGCCGGTGAGGCATAAAACTAGTACAAGACCCTTTTATTACACCGATTTGGATACGTGTACACATGTATTCAGGGTGGTTAAATCCCATAAGCAGTCTCTGCAGAGGCCTTACACGGGCCCTCATCAAGTAATTTCGCGTGATCCATCGAAGAAGCACATGGAAATTCGCGTTGACAATAAGGTCATACGGGTTTCAGTAGATCAACTCAAACCAGCGCATTTTCTCGATCAAGCACTTGCTCGCCAGGCAGCTGCCCCGAGCGATCGTCCGCCGTCTGCACCCCGGTTGGTATTTCGCTAACCTCGGCCTCGGGGATGGCCCCTTTACAGCCCTCCTCGATGGCTCCCCCACCACCGCTCGCCCCTTTAGTGAGTCCTCAGCCGTCCGCGTCCTCTGCAACCGCCACGGTTCCTCCGGATGACTTGGCTCATGCTGGCAATTCTCAAGACAACGCCGTCCCCGACGAAGACAGTCTTTCACTGTCCGACTTCCCTGATATGACACAGGATATGCAGGACGAGCTTGGCCTTGGCCACTCGGTTACTGTGGGTGCTGCTGCTGACGCTCCTTTGCCTTCTTGCCTCCTGATCAACCCCCCCTCTCTTCTGAGCATACTTACTCGAACGCATCGCGACGACCAAACAAAAGAAAAGCTTCATCTCAAAATACAAAAAGAACCAAACACATTAAGATGTCATCTCACACAGGTTTGCATGATTCTTTTTCAGAAAGCTAGTTGGAGCCTTCGATGCGCTGCGGAACGAGACTGCGACCGCCCTCGAGCGGTACCCGTATCTCGTCGAACTTGCGGATGGCGTCATGGACGAGATCAGGAAGATTGAAACCTCTTAGGTATAGAGACGACATACAGCATAGACTGAGGCCGGCGCGCACTGGTCGCACGCGTGCGGACTCGGCAGAGTACGAGCCGTTACTGGACCTCCCTCGCCTCGTAATTGGAGATAGGCCAATTCTGAGATTGTATTTTTTCGGAGACTGTTAGAGGATGAAGCAGGATGCAATATACCGTCTTCTCGAACCTATCGCTGCTCCACCAGATTTTAAGATTACCCGGCCGAAGCACCCACCTGGAAAAATTAATTGTACGTGGTGCCATATTAATTGTAAAAATCCCATCACTTCGCTAAGATTGCAGGACGCTGGGCTGTCGGCGCTGCTTGATGTTGGTTTTTTTAGTACAAATAAGGGCAAGTATCAGCCTTGTTATGCCCAAATCAAGCCCGACAGGTGTTATTTTCAAATCGAACCCACCGATAAGCGGCCAAACCGGTTAATCAGCAACTCGCTCGACTCACACCTTTTCATTGTTTTTACCCCAGTGCTCGCATGCATATATCGCCAACTCAACGCCGACGACGCTTACAGGTTCACCTTCGCCCTTTTTAACCATCCTGTCGCCGTCACATTTTTGTGCATCAATTACTTCGATCCTTCATGGCCTTATTTTAATTTTAACGATATCTCGAGTTACATTAAGAGCCACATTAATGAGTTCAAACCCAAATCGATAGTTTTTAAGGACGGTGATTGCGTGTTAAACAGCGGCATTGTTAAAGATGCGTTATCGGCGATGCGAAATCCTGGATGCAGCTGAGCCTTCGGCTTGAGATTAGTGACAATTTTCACGTAACAGGCGCTTTCTTATCCGAGTTCTCTGCCGAGATCGTAAAGCTGTCCTTCTGCTGACAGCTAAGTTTTGCAGCACTAGCTCGCGCTGTTCGTAAGAACATTTCTGTTAAATATTTGCAGCTACATAATGTCATGGCTTTTGACGTGGACGCGCAGCTCGGTAGCCTGCTTAGCTCTTTGTTCTCCGGTGAGAATGTTTTAGTAGCTGTTACGTTCACTTCTTCCAAGCCCAGACGCCTTCTCGAGCCTGACGTGTCATTATCTCTGTCGTTGAACATATGCCCCAAAATCCGGTTTTTAGATTTTTCCAATTCTCCGTTCGTTGAACCGCACCTTCAAGAAATTTTGCTTTGCGTGCCCAATTTGATTGAATTGAAACTGATAAACATTAAAATCCTCGACTCGGTTGATTTTTCAGTTCTCCCCAAGCTGCGTAACCTGGTCGTTAGCTGGGACAGAGACGCGAGTAATTTGGCCGCGCGCTTGTGCTTGCCACAGCTGAAGTCCTTGGTGGTGTTCAACGACACGAATACGGATAATAGAGCCCTCGACCTTAAAGGTCTTTTAGATGCCGTTGGCGCGGGCATCAACCTTATTATTAAAAATTATAAACTTGAGAGAGTTTGCCCCCCTTGGCTGTACACGGCAAGGAGAGAAAAGGGCATTATAACGAAGGTTTCTGGCAGCGATGTGATGTTTTTCGTTAAGAAATGGTAGATAGGTAAACAGTGCCATTGCACATTCTTATTATATTTTTTTTACGTAAATATTTAATTACTTTGTATTATTAGGCTAAGTGCCTCGGGTCTCGCAGCCATCAATCTTTTTTTTAATCATTGTTGCTACGCGCATATGAGCGTGAATTCCTTTTTGCGAATCTCAGAAATGTAAGTCTAATCAAGGCCAGCGATGCCAATTTAGTCAAAATAGATATAGTTACCTTCTTTTTTCAAGAGAGCAAAGTGTGTAACACTATTGGTGAATCATATTCTTTTTCTTTGTTATGCAAAACCATGTAATTTGCGATTAGCGTTTCAACGCATTATAACATATTCAATTTATTTATGTACTTAAAAACAATATTTTATACCTAAATTACATATGTGAAATGAATAACATACCAAATATTTTTATACGCCAAAGTTACTTATGTATCTTGTAAGGAAGTGGACGCCAGTACAGAGTCCGGCGGTATTCCTTCCTTGTGTCCTAATCCTGACCCGTGTCGAGAGAGCCGTATGATTATCGTGAGCTTGATGTACCTTGGATCGGCGCCGTTCACAACGCGCCGAATTTGTAGCGAGAGACGTGCGACCTGTGCGTAAGATTCGCGCGCCTAATGAGAGAGCAGACGAAAGGCTGTCATAGGGGGGAGGCCTGATCTGACTGACGGGTCTACGTGTGAGTAGAGTTGTAGAATGACCGGACATTTTGAAATTAAGCATATGTCTTCAAACGTGACGGAAATATGTCGGACATGTGACGAACGAGAAATATTTATAGTCAAAATGTCGAGCATATTAATTTTCGTCAGAGAATAAAAGTTCAAGACCCGCCAAACACTATATAGTGGAAAAATGTCGGACAAAATATTTTTGGGCACATTTGTGGTCATAAAATCAAATGTACACGTATGAGTTAAAAAATGTGTTGAATATTTAATTTTATTATTCATTTATAATATTAAACATAAACTAGTAGACATAAACTATTAGACATAACTACTAAACTATTAGACATAAACTATTAAAAAATTTAAATAAAAAGTTTAAAAATTAGTTTTTTTTTGGTACAAGAGATCCATCTTCATCAATAATATATTCTCCTTCTTGCACATAATCTTCATTTTGCAGTACCGACGATAAATTTCTAACCGATTGGTCATTTTCGTCCATCACATAATCGTCGATTTCAATTTCTTCATCGTCTTCTTCTTCAGACTCCAACTCGCATATATCTTTTTTCTTTTTTGGATTCAATAATTTCAAGTTGTGAGCGATGTATGTCACTTTGCTCGCTCGAGCAGCTGTAAAACGATTTCTCTTAGCGTTGTGGATCCAGCCATAAGCGCTAAAAGTGCGCTCAGTTGCAGCTGACGAGCATGGCAAATTTAAAATGGCAACAGCCACTCTACTCACTACTGTGCAAGAACAAGGCCCTTTCCACCAGTCAACTGCTGAAACTAAAGCCACCGATTTTTGCACATGTTCAGTTGCCCAGAAATCTGATTCAGTTGTGTATTGAGCCAATTGTATTAGTAGTTTATTTTTATCGATGCCATCGAATTTGTTCGCAGTTTTCACAATTAATTCATACCCCTTAGTGTAGTTTTCTGCGGACAATGTTTTCCCTTTTGAAGCTGGATTCAAAATACTAGCTGCGTAATGTGCGGGATTTAAAATAAATTTGACTCTTTCATCTAGATTTTTAAGCACACTTTGGGCTTCATCAAAATTCATGATTGATGGCGTGGTGTATAATAACACCTGATTTATTGACTGCTTCAACTCATTAAAAAAATCGCACACGTTGTGTATACACGATTCGTTCCCTTCTATTTTTTTTAAGTACACAACAACTGGCTGCAATAAACTGATCAAACTACGAACCTTCCACCAATAGTTATCATCAGAATCTAAAATTAAATTTTTGACATCTCGAGGAAGTCTAGGGGCATGAGTTGAAATGCTGAGTTTTTGTAAACAAGAGCGGTTGACGTTGAGACTAGTCAAGCAATCGAGAGATGATCCCCACCGTGTTTTAACGGGCAATTTCAATGACAAAACTCGCTCGTTTTCATCCAATTCTCGTACATTTTTCAATGCAGCGGTCAAGATATTAGATTGCTTGATCGCCTTTACGATTTTTACACTATCTCGCATTATATCTTTAGCGGAAACTTCATTTAATATATCGTGGCAAAGCAGGTTAAACCCATGAGCAGCGCATCCATAGCCAAAGATTGGATTGTGTGCATAACGTTGCTCTACCAATTCCCACGCTTTCCTGCAATAAGCTGCATTATCTGTTACTACAGCTATGGTTTTATTCGGATTTATCTCTTCAACGACGCTGCAAATTTGATCGGTTAAATGTTGCGCAGTTTGTGACTCTGCTTTAGTTTCTACGCTTTTGTAAAACACTGGCTCTGGAGTATTTACAACAAAATTTATTATGCCCTCTTTGTTGATATTTGTGTAAGAGTCACTCTGCACAGTCAATGTAGTTGCTGCATCAATTTTAGCTTTAACTTTTCCTTTTACTTCTTGATAAATTTTTTCCAATAATGTATCCGATAGTTCGGCGCGTTTCGGTGGCTTGAAAGTAGGTCTCAGCTTATTTAAAAATTCCAAAAAATATTCATTTTCCAAAAATCTAAATGACACACCTAGAACAAAAAATATAGTTGATATAAATCTTAAGTGTTTAAAATAGTTATATTAAAATAGTCAATTTGATCATACCACCAGTTATAATTGCTTTCGCCAATAATTCTTCACAAGACTCTTGTTCATACTTCGATATTTTGTCCAAGAAAGATTTTAAATTTCGACGACCATCTTTTGTTTGTTTGTTGTTATCGTGGGACGAAGCGCAGTGAACTTCATCATCGTCGATGTCTTCATCAAGCTGAGCATTATTTTCCTCTTCGTTTAGTTTCCTTTTCTTTGCTGTTTTTGAATGATTTTGTACAGTATTTTTTACAGTACTAGGGCAGCCTTGACATTCCAGCAAATGATCAGCCATACGCGTAGTATGTTGCACATAGATTTTTGGGCAGTAATTACACTGGTAAGAATCTAATTTCTGATTAGCTGGACGCTGTATCAATTTAAAATGTTTACCAACATAATTCTTCATTTTCACCATATCGGTAAAACTGCAGAACGAAATGAGGTACCTTGTTTTATTATTACTTTTCGCAAATGTTCAGTTGATAGCGTAAATATTATAATCTACCTTTAATTGACAATGTTATGCGTAAATTGATGTAAAAATATAAGGTAACAATGTATTTGTAATAATAAGAACACACAACTAAACTATGATTAAACTTGCTTAAAAATGGCACGATTACGGCGACTGTGTACTAACTAACACCGATCGTCAGTCGAACTTCAAGCAAACTACAAAAACAGTCGAAACTCACATCAGCAACGCGCGATTGTAACGGCTGTAGGTCAGTCAGGTGCAGACGATAACAAAACTCTAGTTCGAATCGAGATTCGAACGAGACGGAACGGAACTATACATCGTCACAAATTTGGACATATTTAGTAGCGACATTTAACGGACATATGACGGACATTTTACCGACATTTTTTTCATGTCTGGTCATGCTACAACACTACGTGTGAGAGACAGCGGGATCACTCTGTGCTGGTCCGTGCGTAGCGACGCGTATATTATAGCCTAGTTCTGAGTCAAGTGCGAGTGTGTGTCCGTACGAGCTACTCCTGGAGGAACTGTGTGACCTGGCTCTCCTCTCGTCGGCCCTAGCTTCTTCGCAGTCACATTCGGCCTGAATCATCCACCAACTAACATCGTCAACGAATGTAAGTCGCCTATGTCTCTCTCGCGTAATGCGCCATACATATCTTTATTCGTTACGCTCGATCTCTCTCGACATCGTCCCCACGTAGCCCAAACTCACGACCGCCGTGTCTGCCGCTCTAGCCGAGGTGGCCTAATCGCGTGTGTACATTGTACCGGAGTAAACTTATATGTCAATTGCGTGTTGAAGCCCAATAACTAATCGTCGATTTATTGAATGTAATATATATAATCAGGCGTCACACTCGTGACTGGCGCCTTTTCCAATAATAAATTAAGCCTTGTTATATTGTTGCCTTTTACATGATCGAGTAAGTTATTTCGACATCCCGTTTTATTCCGTTTACAGCACCGCAAGATTTCGCCGGATCATTCGCTTGCATCCCGAGGGCGAACGGTTACAATCTAAAGAGAATAATAATATGTAATACCTACTCATGTATGTTATAATAGAAACTATGTGCCAAATGAGCTATTAATATTACATTTTGTAAAAACTCAGTTTCGAGTGTACCGATGTAAAAATTTATTTTGAGTGTAATTGCGAATTTTCTCTTTATTTAAAGAATGTACAGGAGATTTAAAATTTTTTGTTATTGAGGGGGGAGTATTGTGGCGTCGGCTCGCCTGCTCACCCCCTCCCGCTGCCTACCGTTCACGGCGCTGCGTGTCGCGCTGGTGTCGGCCGAGTGGGGCCGGCAGCAGCGCGGCTCGCTCGCTCACTCGTCACTCGACTCTCAGCAGCGCAGCGACACTCACCGCACTCGAGCCGCTCGCTACAGTCCGCGCTCCATTGTATTTTACCGCTCACATTAAGTCCGCAATAAATATTGCCTTGGCATTTCAAACAGTATTTGTTGCCCGGTTCGAATTTATTTCGACTCCTTTCTCACCTCCTTTCCTCAACGACTCTCGCGGTCTACCGGTACACGACCTCGTTGGCGACGACGTATGGGACGTCGCCCTCTCTGAAGCCATCTACGGAGCCAGCCGGAGTCTGGCCAATCCCATACGAGATACTACCTCGAGGTCGTGGATACGACTCTCCTCCTGGAGGGGACGTCGACGGGTATGGAGCGGGGACTCCTGCAACTGCAACACTGCACCTAGAAAAACACCTGTAAACGAGAAAATTCGCGAGAGAGAGAGAGGAAAGGAAAACGACGGGTCTTGAAATAATAAAACAGTGAATTTCGATAAACACAAAGATTCTATTTTATTGAAATATTCGAAATACTCATTCACGCAGGCCGAAGCTCTCACACTCATTCGCACCGGGTCGCGGACGCGAGCTGCGTTGCCGTTCGGAGGGTCTATGCGAAGCGCGGTAATACCAATGGCTACTCACAGTATTCCTCGCTCTCGAGGCTCGCGACCGCACGGGTAAACTCCGCGTCGCCGGGGTCCTAAGAGTTGCTGCTGTTTTTCCTCGTGGCCGTCTGTTGGCCACAGACGCGAACAGGGACGGGCCGGAAGGTCGAACTACGTCGCGCTGATGTCGATATGGTGCACCGCACGTCTCGCCAGCACACACGCTCGAGCACGTGGCCACCAACTTCTCGCTCTCACCAACACGCACCAAGACCAACCTGCACTCAACAATCACTCACTACACACTCCTCACACACGCTCAACTACAAAAATACTCCGACAAAACTACTCCGAGGAAAGCTTAACAATGACTCGCATACACTCAGCTGTACACTGCTCAACGGCCGAAACTCAAGTGTCGCGATCGTCTGCTAATTGGCACGCACGGGTCGCGAGGATCTTCGTGTCGTCTTGTCTATGTCTCGTGTCTGTAGCAGCTCCGGCTTCGCTGCGCGGGCCAAGCGAACGTAAACACGGCAATGTTTACGATCGCGCGCCACTGCGGTGAGCGAGCCGGGCTCTACCTTCGCTCCTTCATTCGCGCGTACCTGCAAAGATACCACGCAATTATTATCGGCGTCGCCAACATTATTAATCATCCGATTCTCGCAGCCGACGCGACGACGTTTGCAGTGGCACAACGTCACAAAATTAAATAATATTAAATGGAATATAGTAAATTGAAGTGCTAAATTAAATTAAACAAAAGATTGATTAATGGGTACAAAAGGATATTTCAAAAACGAAAATCACCAGCACGCTGCAGCCAAGCTTGGTAAGTCGCATCAGAGATTGGAAGGCCGGGCAGAAAGATGTCCTCGAGTGGCTCTGCAGGGCGCATCAGGGCCCGCTGCTGAGCTGCGCGTAGTTCCAGGCTCTCTGGTTCCAGCTGTTTTGCGGGGTTGTCGACTGAAGCTTCCACTAGGTATTCCTCCAGGATGGCGTCTCGACATTTGTTCGGCGTCTGCATGCGTGGCGGCGGAGCGACGACAGCAGAAACAGCGACTGCATTGAGGGCTGGCAACACGGAGAACAAATTCACCGTCACTTGAGGCACGCTTATTTTATCACTCGCACTAGCCTTGTTGTCACAAAGAGAGCCGGACGTTTGCATTACCCAATTTTTTAAATCACAGGGTACACTCACTTGCACTGATTGTATTCTTAATTTATCGAGTTCACTAGTCGCGTCGTCACAAGGAAAGTCGGGCATTTGAGCGGCACAATTCTTTAACTCACTTGACGTACTCACTTGCACTTGCTCCGAAGGCTCCTTGACCCGGTGGCGTAGTCTGGATCTGATGTCATCGACGGTCAATTGTGTCTCGATGTGGCTCGTCTTCTTCTTTGTTCGACTCTCCAGCCAGTGGCAGTAGCGCTCAGCTCGCCTCTCACTGCGTGTCGCTCGCGCAAACGCATGGTTGACTTGTACGTTCGGTGCAGCGGTGGGCATCGTGCTCGAAAAGCTTTGTCCCTTCGTTGAAACGCGTATAATACTAGCCGCCTCATATGCATGAAACTCACCGATTCTCTTGTGGATTGGCAGGGGACATCTGGCGACCGAAGTCCGAACTATTTATTGCTCGAGGAGGCCGATCAATTTCACGACCGGTCTCTTGTAAGACCCTCTGGCTGTGGCGACCGTTCCCACTCTTACCAGGCCGTCGCGCCCAGGATGCACCTCAATTATCTTGGCCAACGGCCAACGAGCACAAGGTGTGCTCCTCCTCGCTGATGAGCTGTCGAACACGTTGCTCTTCTGATGCAGACAAACGCTCAATTAATTTAGTGCGCAGAAAAGTATACGGCGTTACTGCCGGTGGACTTGTGATGATGTCCTCTACTTCTAAGGCGATGCGCGCGTCCAGTTGGGAAACGACATAATGAAATTTTGTCACCTCGCTTGTAATGTCCGAGAGGACAAATTGAGAGTCTGCCTGGGCGAACCAGAGGCTTGGTCGGTCTGACCAGAAGGCTGGCAATTTGACAGCTACCCGATGAATTGCAGGTTGGACAGCTGCGGCGGCTGGAGGCACAGGAGCATTGGCAAGCTCGTTTTGACGAAGCGCAAGTTGCGCTTGAAGATCAGCGAGCTGTTGTTCGAGGCGTTGGTTGTCGAGCCGATGCTGTTCGGCGAGTCGCTGCTGTTCAGCGAGCTGTTGTTGTTCGGCGAGCTGCTGCTGCTGTTCGAGGAGCCGCTGTTGCTCGGCAATTCGGCGTTGATTGTTACCTTCGCGCTCCAAAACCATGACGATAGGCGGGTGCGAAGAGAATTTAAAGTCGCGGGTCACCAATATAGAATTAATACTTTATTTCTATTTAACAATTAACTTTATTATGTGTTCACTGTATGGAAGCTCGAGACTCTCTGATCGCGAATACAATCAGAATATATTTATAATCTGCCGTTGCTAAGCGATCGATGTTGGCGCGGCGGCGTTCGGTTGTCTCGCTACAAGTTCATCCTTGACGAGCACTATGTTGCCTACAGCGAGATTGCGCTTAGGTAGCTGCCACTTGCACCTTTTCTGTAGAGTGTGTAGGTATTTTTTGGACCAGCGTTCCCAAAAAGCTGCGTAAATTGCGTCACTCGCTTCCAACGTTCCAGGGTGCTGACGTTTTCTCTCGTCAGCAGTGGCTCCGCTCCTATGAATGATGGCTCGTCAATTATTAGATGAGCAGGCGACAATACGCTTTCGGGCTCTGGGGTACTAGGCAGCGGCGTGAGGGGCCTCGAATTGAGTACTGCTTCAATCTGAGTCAAGAGCGTCGAGAATTCTTCATAAGTTAACATAGCGTCGCCGATCATACGCTTGAGATGGTGCTTGACGGATTTAACACCCGATTCCCATAGACCTCCGAAATGAGGTGAACCGGGATGGTTGAAATGCCAAGTGGTCTCGAATTGATCGCTCAAGACTGTAATGACAGACTTGTAGAATTCCGAGCTCTTTGCGTGCAGCCGACGGAGCTCAGCGTCAGCACCCACAAAGTTAGTGCCTTGGTCGCTGTATAGATGCCGGCATGGCCCTCGCCGAGCGGTGAACCGGCGAAAAACGGCTATAAACGATTTAGTATCGTATGCAGAAACTGCCTCCAAATGTACGGCCTTCGTGGACATACACACAAAAATCGCCATGTATCCTTTATACGACCAATTGCCACGATGATTAGACGCTTTGAGTCGAAACGGGCCAGCATAATCTACGCCGCTATTTTCTAAGAGACGAGCCGGTGTGACTCGTACTGCTGGCAAATCAGCCATACGCTGTGACACCGTAGCAGAGCGATAACGCAATCACACGACGCATCTGCGCAGTCGTGTACCAACCACGGCCGCTACTTTATGGATCCAATAGCGCTGTCGCAGGTGAGCGATTATTAGACGTGCGCCACCGTGTAACGTCACCTTGTGCAGATGGTCAATGAGAAGTTTTACAAGCTTACTCTTCTCGGGCAAGATTATCTGATGTTTGCAGTCGTATTGGAGCTGAGAGTTGTCAAACCGACCACCCACTCTAAGCAGACCGTCTTTGAGCATCGGACACAGATTTCTCAAACCGTGTCTGTGATCGGAAGCTTTGCCAGACTCAACGCAGTTAATCTCGGTAGAAAACAGTGTGATTTGAGCATTCGGCAGAGTTGCAAAGCTGCAGCGTCCAGTTCGCTCACAGATATTAATTCATCGGCCGCTGGCTCGAAGCTCAATGACAGTTGAACATTTCTTCTAGCGGCAAGCTTCGTCACGAATCGCAACAGATCAGTGTTGCATTTAATTGATTAAAAATTTAATCAAATTGGCCGAAATTAAACAATTAATTCTAATTTTTAATTTTAACGAGTCACGATTAATAATTCAAATTAATTTGAATTTAAAAACGTTCAAAATTATGAACCAATTTGAATTATTAATTTGACAAGTGTTAAATTGAAAATTGATTTGAATTAGTAGTCGGGGAATTTTCAAATTAGTAATTCAATTGAATAATGAATTTTTAATTTTTAATTTTTAATTTTTAATTTTTAATTTATTATAAAAATAATTTATTAATAAATTTACTCCAAAAAAAGTTTTCAAAATTGTGGCGTAAACTGATAACTTATACCGATATAAGACGTCGATGATCGAACTGTATCGACAGAGCGCTCTGTGTTTATATTGATACAGTGACCCTGTACATTAGGGTGTCCGTTATTTCCCGACTTTTTTGTATTGCTTCTCCCCCCACCTAGATGTCTTCTATTTGATTAGACAATGAGAAAGCCGGTCTTTAGAGGTCGAAAAAATGATTTTAAGGTGCCCCCCAAGCGGCTTGAAGCTTACATGTATTTTAAATGGAAAAAACCTAAAGATTTGATTCTTAGCGATAAAAATTCGATTGGTGACCTTAAATTTGACCTTGAACATAACCTCAAAGCTACAGCGTACAAAATATTGAGAAAAATCGTTTTTTCCACGGTGACCCCCAATTTTTATTGCAGATTCAAAAAGAGCGGAAGATTTCAAGTTAGATTATGTCTTTTGATTTTTTTTCAAGGACATTGTAAAGGTGCTACAGATACAAATAAAACCCTAATTTTAGCGTGCAGTTTTCGAGTTTTTCCTAATTAGGGCTTTATCTATATTTGCAGCGCCTTTTAAATACCCTTGAAAAAAATCAAAAGACATAATCTGACTTGAAATTTTCCGCTCTTTTCGAATCTGCAATAAAAAATGGGGGTCATCGTCAAAAAAACGATTTTTGGTTCGCTGTAGCTTTGATGTTATGTTCAAGGTCAAATTTAAGGTCACCAATCGATTCCCTGTCAAAAAATACATATAATACATGGGTTTGTGAATTTTTTCAAATTTTTTCATCATTTTTATCGCTAAGAATCAAATTTTTAGGTTCTTTCCATTTAAAATACATGTAAGCTTCAAGCTGCTGAGGGGCCACCTTAAAATCATTTTTTCGAACTCTATAAACCGGCTTTCTCATTGTCTAATCAAATAGAAGACATCTAGGTGGGGGAAGAAGCAATACAAAAAAGTCGGAAAATAACGGACACCCTACTGTACATACTTTCGTTATCTCATAAAAGAAAGTAGTGGTGTGTACATTGTGCGAAAACTTCATCTCATTTCACACCAGCTACTTACACCAGCTACTTTCCGTGCACATGTGCGAGTTGAAAGAGTGAAAAAGAAAAAGAAAAATTCGATTCTCCAATTCTGGCAATTTAAAATTAACACTTAATTTAAATTTTTAATTTGATCAGTTTGAAATTAAAAATTAATTTGAAATTTTAGTTTTAGCAGTTTGAAATTAATAATTAATTTGAATTTTTAATTTGAGCAGTTCGGAATTAAATTTGTTAAATTAAATTTAATTTTTAATAGCTAAATTTAAAATAATGCAACGCTGCAACAGATATACCATTACTCGTCGTAAACGCGTGTATGAAGAAAAGCGAGTGATGATCTCGCAATCTTCGCTCACTACATCCGACTTATCAAAGTGACGCTCCCTTCCGAGTCGCTTTCTCCAAGCAGGAACTCGTCCTTCTCAAAGGACCAAGGCTGTGCTGATTCGACCAAGGCCTCGGGACCGAGCCACCAAAGCTTGTCTTCGCGCAACGCAGGCACTGAGCAGCCTCGCAATGCTACATCGGCTGGATTATGTTTTGTATTTACGTAGTGCTAACGTGCTTTTGAAGCCAGGTTAATAATCTCTGCGCAGCGGTTGGCCACGAAAACCGGCCAGCGTGCAGGTAAGCCGTGGATCCAATGCAAGGTAGTTTTCGAGTCGGACCACAGGTGTAATGGCACGTCTACGTAGTCCTCGGCAGACGCAACGGACGCAGCGAGCTTGGCCAACAAATACGCGGCACACAGCTCAAGACGAGGTATCGACAACGTCTTGATCGGCGTAACTTTCGTCTTGGCAGCGAGGAGCGATACTCTAACTTCTCCTTGCGAGACTTTCGAACGTATATTATGGCCGCGTACGCAAATTTAGAGTCGTCTACAAAGCCGTGAAGTTCGACGCAGGAATCATTAGTAAAATCGATCCACCTCGGGATAGCGATGGACGGCAAGTCTTTCAAGTCTTGTTCGAATTCACGCCATCTTTCTATCTCTGAATCCGGCAAAGGCGTGTCCCATTCCTTAGTTACGAGCCAAAGTGATTGCATAAAAATTTTTAATGAGATAAGTACAGGCGCTTGTGATGCAGTAAGTGCATCAGGTGCTCGACGGCCCGGCGAGCCCTGTGTGATCGTTGTCGTCGGCAAATAGTAACTTAAAAGTATTTCATGGTCGTGTTTGTATTTTCATGTGTGCGAGCGCGACGATCGATGGAGAGAAGACCGTTGACAGCTTGTCAACACGGCGCGTGAGAAAGGACACATCAGTTCCCTGATCGTGCGAGCGAACTTCGTGTGTTACGAATATCGACTTTGTGTAAGTCGTGTGTGCGATACGCAGAGTGTGTGAGCGCGACATCCAGGGTGATCCTCTGGATGTTTAAGTCGACTCTTGTTCGAGCTCCACGGGTGAGATCACCCTAAGTTCTCTTCGTGAGGATTGTGGCCGGCTCGACGAGAGCTCGAGTGCGCAGAGAGTGTGTGGTTCGAGCCGATCATCGTCACAGTGAGGAGAGGACGACGAGACACCCGGGCTCACTATTGTGTTACAGGAGGAACACCAAGCCCGAGGACCAGCTAGACCGATAACGGATCTCGTGGTGGTGAGTCGGACGACGAGCTTCTGTATTGAGTGTTCCCTCTAGGCCTCGCGCTCGACGCGTTGCTACGTGAGAGTGCCAGCGACCAGTCCTCGGGCTGACTCGGCCGTGTACGATAAAGCGAGTAATAAATCGCTGTTATATTGAATACTTCGTGTGTCATTAATTATTGTATGAATGAGCGCCCGAATCCCCCAATTATTCTCAATATAGGTACCGAGCTGGTGGATCTACGACAGGACGAACTCACGAGAAGAAGGGACACGCGTGACCGAGGAGAGGTCGTAGATCGGTCAGTAAAACCCAGGTCACAAATGGCATTCCTTGTGGGGATTCACTACGTCACGTAGTGGGTCAATAATTTTTTTTTCTCTCCCTTGTTTTTTTTCGCCCCGTGTGTTTGAGTGTGTGACCGTTATCGTGGTACGAGACGGAGAGAGAGTAGGCGCGGTCGGTCTGCAAAGTTTTTTTTCTCGTGTGCGTAGAAATAGGTGGAAGAAAGCTGCAAGCTGCGGTAGAAGCAGAGAAGCAGCGCGAGCATATAAAAAGAGCTCGCTGGCATCCCGAACATTGGCGGAGAACCTCGTCTGCGAGGAGTAGCAGACAGAATTTTTAGTCTCGTGGTTTTCGATGAACGACCGTTGGAATAGGCCCTCTTATGATTGTTGTGAGCAGCTAAGCTGCGAAAGGGGGAGAGAGAAACAGGCCCGAGGACCGTTGACGCTGGCGTGTTGCGTAAACACGACGTTGTATTTTTAAATGTAAGGTGTTGGATTATGAGATATATGATATGCAATAGTGAATGTTTGTTGTAGATCATTACCATCACGCATCTCTTTCATCCTCGTTGACCGCTCGTAAGAGCTAAGCTCGGGTCAGCGAAAGTTCACCAGGTCATTGCCATTTTTCACGGCACGAAAAAGAACGTGTACCTCTCGGCGAGTATTAGGCGGGTAGGAGAAAGTAAGAAGTCACGAGTCGCGCGTGTGTAGGTACGTTACGTTGCGTGCGTGTCGGACTACGTACGAGGCGGCCCGGCTCAGCGAAGAAAGTAGGCGGGGCCTAAGTCGCTAATCAGGGGAAGATTAGCGAGAGCCGAGTACGTGTAAGTGGGGCATTGTACGCGTACGCAAGTGACACATGACTGGATACGCGTGTGTTGAATAAACTAGGAGCCGCGCGAAATAAAATTCAACGTTTTTTTTTCTGGTTCTCTCCTCGTATTGATTTTTTTTTTTTTTTTTTTTTTTGGTCGGTGGNTTTTTTTTTTTTTTTTTTTTTATCGGTTGATCGATGATGATGCGTTAGATGTTTGTGTGCATATGTGAGATACGGCTGTGGTGCGTGCAACGTGCATATGATTCTTAAGAATCAAGCACTAAGCTCTCGCGAGGTAGTTGCACCGCGCGGATGCGCTGAACACAGCCGGACACTTGGCCGCAGCGAGCGAGCCTACACTGAAAAGGCTAGAGCAGAATGAATAACCTCTATTGGGCACAATAACATCACTCTATATAAAGAAAATTCATTTGTCTCATGGAGATGAGTGGTTGCCCGATAGAGGAGACTGAGTTCCCTCAATGAGACCGATATTCACACATCTTTAAACAGAGTAGTATCATTCTCATCTGCGTTTTAGTATTCGGCTTTGCAACTTTTGAGTCATAACTGTGATCAATAATAATTTTCTTTACAAGATTAATAATAACAATAAAATATTCTGGAGGCTATATCATTTTTTTATTTGTTGTTTATTCAAATATTTTTTTCACATTAATGAAAATAAACAAATTATAGGATTTAAGTTATAAATTAGAACACAGAATACTTATTTTCTAATACTTAATTGTATTACAATTTGTACTTTGGAACAATGAATTCTCCGTTTGCAGTTTCTACGAAAATACATTCAGGAATCTGAAGCATTTCTTTAATATTTACAAAAATTGGTTTGTCCGTACTTGGACGTACACGGTAAGCATAAAAGTGCTCATCAAAAGTTATTTCTTCTAAAAAAGACCCTAATTTATAAGTAACTTCGTCTACTTCAATTTTAGTATAGAACTTAACATTCTTAGCAAATTCAAATTCAACAAATTTTTCCTCCCGACCACATGAAAAAAGTTTAATCGTTGGTTTGACTTGAAAATTATGCTTAAATTCTAACATGCTTAAAGTTTGTTTGATGGCAACAGTAGATAAAATATTTCTTTTGTTAGAAGTCGACTGCACATTTTTTTTTATTCTAACATTCAAACCTTCAAATCTCATACTCCAAAAATTAACTAAAGGTCCACAAGAGCGCATTATTAAAGGGTAATGGCATAACAAATGAAATTTCGGCTGTAAAGTTTTACAAATTTCAAAATAAAGTTCATTGTGAAGTTCAATTTTTAATTCTAAGCTTCGGATTAAAGATTCTGTTATTCTTGGCGACATAACAATGTCTACGATATCCCGCATATAAATGAATAGTTGCCAATATTTATCTCTTTTATCAATTTTGTTGCCGATCATTAATCCGAAAAATCTAATCATAGTCCAAGCTTCAGAAGCTGATATATTGAAATTATTTTCTTTCAATCTGTGCTCAGTGATTAATGGAGGTTTGTTTGACACGCTGGAGTCGTAAGGAAAATTTTCTATTATATCATTTAAGTCTAGCAAGGTAAAATATTTTTTATCAAAAATAAAATATTTAATAATGACGTAAATCATATATGCATACGCCCTCCAGCAGGTCATGCATTACGTCAGCACTAATATTTTGTGTCAAATGAAAACCATTAACTTTGTGAAATGCACAAGATTCCTTGATTCCAGTTTCTGTTGAATTTTCTATCTGGACATCTTTTTTATAATTAATTTCGTCATGAAGCAAAGTTTTATCCTCAACCGTTAAATTTTGTGTCAATTCTAAAGATGCTTTGCAAATTCGACAGAAATGATTAGCTCTAAAAGATTCAACAAAGCCAAGGACGTTATTTACTCCTAAATTATCTCCCAGAATCAATACGAGTTGAAATTTAACAATTTTTTTCATCTTATTGATTACTATATGAATACCCTTATCTCGTAATTCATTGAGCTCTTTAATCAACGTGTCAAAAACTTCATGGTTACTCAATGATTTTTTATTTTCTGTGTGCAGTAACATAGTAAATATAATGTTTTTTAAGCTAGAAGAAATTTTGGGAGGAAGACAAGCTAAAAGCGTATAAAGAGCTCCAAATTTCAAATTTTTGCCTGCGTGGCTTCCCATTGCATTTCCCGTCTCTAGATCGTCATACCAAATAAATAAAGGCAATGTAATCGAGTTCAAAGTTTTTTTAAAATATTTTTGTTGCCATAATCGACTTTACATTATATTACGAACGATACCTTTTTCTTTTTCCAAGCTTTTGACGTAAGTCATTATAGTAGTAAACATATTGGGAATTTCTAAGAAACATTTGAGAGACTTTTTCAAAGAAACGTAGACAGCATACAAAGGCTTAAGACCTAATTTTGTATCATTTGCAATAGTTTTTTCAAATATTTTTTTTCCAATTGGAATTTCCTCATGATCTATCATTCCTTTTGATCTAAAAATAGAAAAACGATCATCCTCTGTTGCAATGGATTTGAACAACTTTGTACCGTTTTCAAAACATTCTTCAATTTTTAAACGCGTTTCAGGAGAAATATTTTCTGTTTTTAATAAATTTAAAATTTCATTTTTTAAAGCAGGAAAAAGTATGCTGCATACGAATTCATTTAAAAAATCTACCACTATTTGAACTATTTTCCTAGATAACCCTGGACAGCTGTATAGCTGTAAAATGAAAGAAAGCAAAATATTCAACAGTTCTTGATTCATTTCAGAATACTACTAATTATACGTATCGAATAAAAATATTAAAATTCTATAATACTATTTAAATGCAACAAAAGGAAATTGCTAATTTGAATGCATAAAGAGTAGTAACTAATATAAAGAGTTAATATAAAGAGTAGTAACTAACTGTTACATCAAATTATACTAAATTTGCATTGCTTTCTTAATGTCGTTGACAGCTGCCGATATAGACGTAAACCTCGTGGTAATTTTGAATTTATATACTAATTATCCAATCAAAATCCATATAAAGTCACTAGGGTATGGCCAAATATTTAGAGCGTACAGAGACTTAAAACATTCTTGAACGGCTAGGAGGGGACTAAAAAATTTGTACTTTCTTGTGAGAAAAATGACATACGATTCCTGAATGTTGTCAAGCGGACCAGTTATTACAACATACGGTAAGACGAGAGAATCTAATTTTTTCAAATTTGTTTCATTTTCTTGAATTTTTTCATCTAGCTCATTTGGCTCCTAAGATTATTATACATTAATAATTAATAATATAATTTTCAATCGAAATTCACAGATTTATTTAGATACCTGCACGTGCAATATAAATGAATTAAGAATTTCTGTTCTATTTAAGCTTGGCACTTTCGAGTTCGAGGTCTTTGGATTACTCTCTTCAGACTCCGGTTTTGCTACTTTATTTACCGAAAAATAGTAGGGAATCCCGAGCAAAGCGACTATACTTTAACATTTTTCTGAGCAGAGGAAGCATTTTTCATAAAAATTTAGGTTATAATAAATAAAATTTGAAACAATAACAATAACAATAACTAACTATTTTTCAACTCATTTTCATATTTTTCCAGAAATTTCTTTAGGTCTTTTCTTGAAGATTTCTTAGATTCGTACAAATCAATCAATTTACTTGCATAAATATCCCAATTAGCAATAAAAAGCTGAGGATACGCAGTTGATCTCAAAACAGAATCCTTCTCCGCTATTTCAGCTACCTTTTTATTAAAATCTAATTCCAGCTAAATAGTAATACAATTTTTAATAATAAATATATCAAAAGCTTCACCAATTTTTCTATAGATATTAGTAAAAACTTTGTTTACCAATCTAAGTCCATTATCGGTCTTGAGACAGTTGAAGTGATCTAAATAAATGCTTATTTTTTCAGATTTTTTACTTTCTGACACTTGAATATATTTTGACCTTAAAGAATAAAATTCATTCCAATTTTCGATTTGAGTATCTAAGCAATACTGCTCTTGATTTGGATCTGTTAAGCACTGAGGAAAATCTGAAACTATTGAAAAGTTAACCTTCGATAATATGTAACATACATATAATTATACATATTAGATAAAGCTTTCAAATACACTAACCTTTGATGTCAAAACTGGAAAGTTTTTTTTGTTTTTTAGTTTGTCTGAAAACTGTATTCTTTATAAATCCTGCATCGTCCAAACGTTGCCTTATATATTTGTAATGGTTAACCAATTTACCATGGGCATGGAGTGTATCTGAAAATTCAGTTGCCTTTTCGTGACCAACATAATTTACGTCCCGATCTTCGGTTGGAAATAACTCCACGATTAAATCTCTTATATCTTCGAACTTTTGTCTAGTTATTCTAAAAATTTGGGACATATTAATATAGTTTAGAAATATTCACTGACAACCATTGTATAAAATATAAAGCACTCGTCAAAAGAAAAAAATGTATAGATAAAACAAGAAGCCATTTGTACTTGTCTTTTTTAATGGCTTGTAGAAGTACCATATCAATTAGGCGTTCAGTCTCAAGCTCTCTAGTTCTTTTATAAATATTTAAAATCAATCGGCCATCAATATTATCTTCGTTATTTAGAAAAGTATATAATTCATTTTCAATAAAATTGAACTCGGCTGGAATTAAAAAAACATTTCATTTTTTATAAGAACAGATTATCGTTCATTATCATTCATAAAGTATAGTAAATTACAGTTAAATAAAATTTTTTTTACCTCCGGCAGTGTTTTGATCCAATGACGAAAAGGATTCACAGTTGGTACTACTTAAATTATTTTCCATGGTACCATTGCTACCGTCTGAGGTATCCATAGCTTCATCATTTTCATCAAGAAATTCAATATTCACCTTTTTTTCGATAGATTCTGTTTCGATGAACGAACGATCATAGACAGACTGTCTATGCTCTTGAAATTTTTCTATGAAATGTGAGACAAATTTAGTTCGTACACACTCCAGCATATTCGGTACAGATTTGAAAATTGTGTGAATGTCTTCATTCGTTAATAATAAATACGTTTCATCATCTAAGCTGTATTCTGAAAAAGAAAAGTCGCATCATTTTGCTTATACTCGCTCGTTATACCAGAACATTTTTATGACTTATTTTTAACAAACTTACCTGAGAAGGTCGGTATAAATTTGCCCCAATTATGAGAATTAAGAAAATTTTCCATTTTCGTTAATAAAAAAGTTTGACTTTAAAGTAAGAACACGAACCAGGATCAGCAATATTGCTTTTAATTAATAATGTCAATAAAGTTGCATTTACACGGTTATGGTTAGTTACCAGGGACCAATCATTCTACTTTATCAATAACGATTCACCCTACTTCAGACTGACACAAGTGAGCGCATTCTCAGAGGGAACTCAGTCACTTTTGAAAAACAATCAGTCGCATTTTTCCGAAATCAACTCATTGCATTGTAGAAACAGCATTCATTACATTTTGAAAATAGTCGAGTTCCTGCTGACCTTTTCAGTGTACGGCGTCTATATGTATGTGTGTGCGTGCGCGTATTAAGATTTTCGATCGGTGTTAGTCGGCAAGAACGAACAACATACGTTCGCGCATTGACACAGATTCGAGTACACGAGCACTGATAGCGAGACTGTAGCAGACGGGATCTTGATGGGAGCGTCAGACGCGAGGATAATTGTTGTCGCCCGCGGATATAAGGTGAACGCGTGAAACATTAGATAGTCGACGCCGATCGAAAGAAAAAAAGTAATTACGTTGCTACGGAGTACATCTGATTGTACGAGTGTGCGTGCACACGAGTATTAAGCCGAAAAGGGAAATCGGGTGTACTGTGCGACAGCGCTAAGCGTGGCAACGCATCGTACAACGTGTGTAATTTTCGTTTTCTGGTAAACGGTCAGCAAAAACAAGCCGATGCCAGTAATAACACGCGCACAAATGGAGCGTTATAAGGAACGAATGCAGATGCTTCTGCAAAATGTGACCGCAAGAGGCATGTGGTCCAAGGTCGAGGAAATGCCGGCCGAAGACGTGATGGCTTCGCTCAGGAACAAGAGATTGAGCGATCAAGGTGGCGAACAGATCTGCCGGGAGAGGCTGTTTCAAGCGCGATTGAGACGTTTGCCAGCTACGATAACGCTCGATGTCCCGTGGGACATGAATCTTGACGAGCTCCCAGATCAAAGGTCGTCGAACGAGAGCCTGCTCGATCAAACGATGATCGAAGCCCCGGACGACGGAGCCAAGAAGACAGTGCAGGTCCCCGACACACAGAGAGAGATGTTCGGGGACGACTTCGAGGCGAGGCTGATGAGTATAATCTCGGAGGCCGTACGGCATGAGGTGAATCGGGTACTCGGTGAACGAGCTAAGCCACCCGTGGAAACGGCAGGTGCCGAGGTGTTCGGCGCCTTGAATAACTCAGGGCTAAGAAACCTGCCGACACAGGGTGGGCGCCTAGGTGAGACGCCACAAAATAGCCAGGCGCCGCCCAAGGCTCCACGCAAAAGGGTGCTTGGCTATCGGTCTGCGGAGTCACGAGCGTCGTCAACGCCATGGGACGCAGGAGCGACGATGGGACTGCCCCGTGGGACGGTACAGCACCATGATGACTCGAGCGACGGCGAAGATCTTGCTGGCGCGCAGGAGCACGTAAGGTGGGACGACGTGCATCAAAATGTGAAACGCGAAGATAACAGCGTGGAGGAAAGAAGTTATGCGCGCGCGGAGCAATGGTGGAAGTACGTTCGATTGCTTCGAGAGACCGGCCTGAGATTCTCGGGCGCCAATGACGAGATGGGTGCAGAGACATTCTTAAGCCGACTCGAGCGATAGCGACGCCGAGGAGGTATACCGACCGACGACCTGCTTTTCGCGGTCGAGGCGGTACTCGTAGATGAGGCCGCGGTCTGGTATGAGTCGGTGGAGCACAAGGTCAAGACTTGGCAGGATTTTGAGCATCGTTTTCGGCGAAGCTTTGCGAGTCAAGCTACGACCGAAGAGCTTTTGACAGAGCTTCGTCAGCGAACGCAGGGAAAAGGAGAGCCGATTTCCACGTATCTAAATAATTTCAGGTTCTTGTGCAGTCGTTTTCGCGTCCCGTTGCCGTACGAGAACCAGCTGGCGATCGCGTTTAGAGGTAGTTAGTTAGTTAACGTTTATTGAAGCCAAATCCCAATGGGACAGTTTGGCTGGCAAAAATTATATACAAAATAGAACAAAATTATTAGAGTTGTCTCAAACAGCTTCACAGAATTTCAATGATAACAACAAAAATTTTTGACAATAAGTCCAGTAAGATCATGGTAACATAAGGCAGATTATAATCAATAATAATTTTGATAATTTGCAAAATTTGGCACTTCAACTTAATCTCTATCACTTAAACAATTAATTTTTAGGTAGTACAATTATTTTCAATTAATGCAATAAATTTTTGAATACAACAATTACAATGACATTACAATTTTCAATAAGAGGAAAAAAGTATGTAAGCACAGGCTCTTCATTGATAAAAAATCACTCTATTTCAAATTTCTTCATACGATCTTGCTGAGGTCATTTTCGGAGACTATAGATATGTGTGGAGAGTTATCATCCTTGCTTACAAAAACCGTATTATTTCGAATCCATATCCTGGAATATTTATGTTTATTGGCTAATTCTCTCGCTTGACGTTTTAGTCTGTGTATGTAGGGAGACTCCACTGCGTACAAATTCATTTTCGAGTCTGAGCAATCATCTTTGAAAAGTTTTCCATAGTTTAGCTGTCCATTTTTTATCTTTGTCTGAATCACAAAGTCTCGCACTGCAGTAGACTTGAAAGTAGCGATATAAGTGCGATCTTTTCTTCTCGTATTTTTCTGGTCATCCGACTTAGGCAGTAAACGAGTTTTGATAACATCGCCTTTCATTGAGCTTAGATTAAGGTGGTCAAGGACCGCATCAACAATCTTGTGTGGTTGTTTCGATGAAGCAGATGGAATTCCACAAATTTTCAATTCTGTGCTCGAAGTATCGTTGTATTGCATTGATTTTAGACTGCGCACCTCACGATGCAGAAAGGCATTATCCGCTTCCAATTCCTCAATGCGTTTACTCTGCTTGGCGACTTCCGATTTTATACATTTTAGTTCCGATAATAAGGCTTGAGTGGTATCATTATTATTAGTTAGCAGTTTGAAGATAACAATTAATTTGTCAGAATCAGACGAAGATTCAAATTTCCTGATGTCCATAGTAAATAACGCTCAAGATGAGTTCGATGAATACACAATAAGTCAATAATGACAACAATGTACATTGGCTAGGCAGGCAATCGATCTTCCACAAATGTCCACAAGTTTTGACTAAGCAAATTTCACACTATTCGGTAGCAAAACTCTTTTATTAAATTTGCAGGAAAAGTATATAAACAACAGCGCACTCAAAAACTCAACGTATAGGGATCACTATTTGTAACAGTTTACAACAAGAACTAAATTTTTTTTCCGATTTTAACTAGGTAAAAATTAGCAATACCTGCAGAGCAATACGTAAACACGTCTATAGCGGTTTAGAGCAGAAGACAGACCCAAGAGAGGTATAAGGCCCGAATACCGAAATTTTATGGCGCATCGGAAAATTACGAGCTTCAGTGAGTTGGAGCAGGCTGGCAAAGAATTCAAGAGCGTGAATCGAATGAACGCGTATTGGCACGAGCCAATAGTAAGCGCGAGTCAGCACTATCCAAGCGCTGCGTATAAGCCGGCAGAGCGGAGTCAATTGGCGGCAGTGCAGACAGATCAGCCGAACGACAAGAGCTCACCGAAGAAAGAAAAGGAGAAGAAGAAGCAAAAATCGCCGGTGACGCCTAAAAAAGCGTCTAAGAACTCGGTCGCAGCATCAGAGAGAGTGCGATCGAGGCCGCAAAGCAGCGGCGACGCGAGGCAAGCCGTGCGTAGCAGCCCACGATTGGAGCCGTCCGGTGGGGCGATCAAGAAAACAGGCAAGTGCTACCGGTGCGGGCGAACAGGACATTGGGCAGCACAGTGCAATGCTGAACAGGCGACGTGCTATCGGTGTCATGAGCCTGGCCATTTGGCGCGAGATTGCAACGCGCCTCAGGCCGCACAGGCCCAGGCGGCGAGCCCGACGCGATTGTCGTGCCAAGTGTGTGGCCAACGAGGAGTATTTGTAATTAATTGTGAGAACTGCAGATACTTGTTTAAAAATTCGGAAAACGGACAGGGGGGGGGGGCGCGCGAGACGGGCCGACGCGCCTCTGAGTCGAAATAAAAGGCCACCACAAAAAGAGCGTGCAGACGAAGCACTGATCGAGTGGCTGTATCGTTTGGAGCAGCAAGACAAACTCCGGGTTCCTACGCTGGGTGAGGTGCTCGCGCATTGCGAGTTGCCTCGGGGTGAAATTTTCACCCCTAAGCCAGGGAAGGAGGGGGCAATTGCCAACTTTCCTCGGGACTCGGAGAGCGGTCGCAGTGGACAACGAGCTGCAGATCGATAAGACGATATGGCGATGGTCACGCCGCCTCGAGCTACGGTCGCTGACGCACGTTCGGGACCGATTGCATTGTCGAGATCAATGGACAATTTACAAGATCGGCAGTGCGATCGCAACGAGCGTGAGAACGCGCCGGTCGAGAAGAGTGATCCGGACGAGATCACACTCGTGAGCTTGGAGTGTGTGGCGGCCCCTCATTTTTCGACACAAGATAGAGTGCGCGAAGATGAGAGCGAGCCAGAAGAGGCACACGAGATCATCACGAGAGCAGAGATTCACGAAACGAGTGAAACTAATCAAGCAGAGGATGGTAGGCAAATTATATACATCGATATTGCCGCAATGAGCCAGGAGAATCGGTTTTTTGTGAATGTGCAAGTAGGAAAATTCACCTACAGAGCACTGATGGACAGTGGAGCACAGTGTTGCCTCGCGGGCCCGAAAATGATGAAAGTCGTCGAGCGGATGTTTGCCTGTAATGCTGCAGGTAGATCGTGAAGCTGGTAGAGTAGTGTTTGAATGTGTAGAGATTCTACCTGTGGAAATGGTGCTCGGCGCAGACTTCGAACGTCGTAGGAGAGTAGACATCGGCATGGGCCGAGACCAGTGGCGGTCGAACGACGGGCCGTGGCATGATTTTGCGAAGCCTATCGATACGATAATGCGTAATTACGCTATTACAGCCGAATGCGCGGGTATCACGGTGAAGTCAAGCGAGAGAGAGCTTGTACTTCAAAAGGTGATGCGCTTGATACCGGACGTATCGGGCGAGCTAGGCTACACAGACAAGATTAAGCACAAAATTAAGCTTATCGAAGGAGCGCGGCCAGTGTGTCAGAGAGCGCGTCGAATGTCCGATAAGATGGAAAAGATTGCGATCGAGCACGTAAGCAAGATGCTGCGTGACGGAATAACTGAAGAAGCATGCAGCGAGTGGAATAGTGCGCCAGTAATTGTAAAAAAGTCCGATGGATCACACAGGTTCTGTGTCGATTATCGAGACTTGAATAAAATTACAAAGAAGGACGGCTATCCATGCAAGAATATGGACGAGATTCTTGACAAGCTGCGTAAAGCAAGATACATTTCGAAAATAGACTTGAAGAGTGCATACCATCAAGTCTTGATGGAAGAAACCAGTAAAGAGTATACGGCTTTCTCGGTGCCAGGCTTAGGCCAATTTCAGTTCAAGCGTTTGCCTTTTGTTTGAAATGTGCACCTATGACCTTCCAGCGATTAATGGACAAGTTGTTCTGCTCGAAGGTGGAGAAGCACGTATTTGCTTATTTGGACGACATTATCTTGGTTACGGAGACGTTTGAGCAGCATATGATATGGCTCGAACGCGTGATACGCACGTTGATAGACGCAAAATTAGTCGTAAATCGCGACAAGTGCGAATTTTGCTGTCAGAGCGTGAAATTTTTGGGCTATGTGCTTGATAGCAGTGGACTTCGAGTCGACAGCGACCGAGTCCGTCCAATTTACGAGTACCCGGCGCCAAGGAACGTAAAGAAGGTGCGCAGACTATTGGGTGTGGTCGGCTGGTACTCGCGATTTATAAAGAATGAAGCCAAAATAAAAGTGCCACTTGCGAAGCTTTTGCGCAAAGATGTGACTTTTGTGTAGTGCGCCGAGCAAGAGCAAGCTTTCGAGACGTTGAAGCGTTGTTTGTCGGAAGCGCCGGTGCTAGTGAGACCGGACTTCTCGAAGGAGTTCTCGATTTAAACGGATGCGTCGGATTATGCAGTCGGCGCGGTGTTGACGGAGGAATACGAAGACGGAGAACACCCTGTATACTATGTAAGTCGAGTGTTGTCGCGAGCAGAGCAGCGCTACACAACGACTAGACAGAGAAGGAGTGTCTGACCGTCATATGGGCGATCGAAAAATTTCGACCATATGTGGAGGGCAGCCGTTTCAAGGTTGTGACGGATCACAGAGCTTTGACTTGTTGAAGTGAAAAAAGTATATGTAGAGTGCAATTATATCTTTGCAACTCAACATAGTGTTTCATAATAAAGCTATGAAGAAGTTTCAATAGCTTGTTATAAAAATGTGACATTTTTAGCAGTTCTAATTCAAGAAATACAGAAGTACATATGTAAATTGACATATATACATCAGTGTATATGTATGTCACTGTACTTTATGTATGTGTATATGACTATATCATATATATTTTTGTATGTTGCATGTGATGAACAAGATAAGTGATAATTGATCAACTTGTAGTGATTTATTTCCAAGTATCTAGTAATAAATATTTTATGAATGTTAGTGAATACGTAGAAGACTGGGTTCAAGTTCTAATGTGAGATTGTGTATATTTGTGTGAAAAGTTGATTTGGACATAATCAACTTAGTTACTAGTTTCTCCATAAAATCCATATTAGCGTATACTAACATTTTAGTACAACTTATAAAATGTAGTAATGAAATTGGCGCATTTGGCTTTGTCTGGCTGTCTGCGATAATTGAACATTGTCCTTGTGGGTTCAATATGTTGAAAATTCAAATCGAATTACTGTTCTTTATCGTCCAAAAAGTTTTAAGCAGCCTCAGTGACATGAGAATGTCATTATGACATATATTGATGCATTTTGGTTTTTTTCAACATTTGGGCAGTTATGTTTTATCTCAAAATTGCTTTGTTGCCGTAACTTTTCATGTAAACCGTTTGAGCAAATGAGCTGAAATTTTCAGGGATTGTTCTACATGAGAATGGCTACAAACGCAAGCACTTTCAAAGGTATTGGGACAAATGAGCACTTTTTTCAGGCTATGATGTAGCATAATCTGTCATTTTATCATATATATTAATGAATAAATGTGTATATGTGGCTGGCAAATTGTGTATAACTAATTAAAAAATCTGAAAGTGCTTGCGTTTGTAACCATACATCTAATGATCAAAATGAGACCCCAAGGACCATGATTGCACCATCGGTTCTAGCTGGATCCTACGGCATAGGGGTACCTGTCAGGACTGTGGGCTTGCTTCATCGAGGAGGGTTCTATGGTGACTGGGACCTCAATTTTCATATTCCAGAGTGAAAAACTTTGAAAAAAGAGTGAAGAAAACAGAGTTTTCTCTGTATATTCCACAAAAAATTTTTTTCTTCATAATTAATAAATTTTTCATAAATGTAGGTTTAAGGTACCTTTCCTTCCTTAAATTAATGGAGTACGATTTCGAAATTGTGTATCGAAAAGGTTCAGTACACTACGTGCCTGATGCGTTGTCACGAGCGTTTGATAAAGAAGTGTGCGCATTTGAGATCATCGAGGACGAGTGGTACCTGAAGAAACGATTGGACGTACAGCGAGAACCATCGAAGTTCAGAGATTGGACGATCGAGGACGGTATGCTGTACAAGAGAGGTAGAAGTGCTCTGTTGGACCCGGTAACGAACGCAGAGAACGGGTGGCGTTTGGTGGTCCCAGCAGAGAGAAGACAGCGCGTATTATCCGACGCACACAGCCTTACGTCGTCAGGGCACCTGGGTGCGAAAAAAACGTAGGACTGAGCAGCGTGCGAGTACTGGTGGCCAGGTATGTGGTACGATGTAGAGAAATTTTGTAGTGCTTGCGAGGTGTGCCAGCGATACAAAGTGCTACAGGCCGGGCCGACAGGGCTTATGACGAGGAGGGTCGTAGACCGACCCTGGGTTGTAGTAGCGGCGGATATGATGGAGTTTCCGCGAAACAAGAATCAAAATAAGTACTTGCTGGTTTTTCAAGACTTATTCACGCGATGGATTGAAGTAGTTCCGCTAAAGAAAGCAACAGGAGCGAATGGTGCTGAGAGCGTTCGAGGAACTAGTGTTGTTTCGTTGGGAAACGCCGGAATTTTTTCTCACCGATAATGGAAGAGGATTTGGTTGCTAAATGAGGCGTTGGAGGAATACGGTGTGAAGCATTTATTCACGCCCCTCTATCATGCGCAAGCGAACCCCGTCGAACGGAGCAACAGAACGCTGAAAACGATGATTGCTTCGTTCGTAAATGATAAACACGACGAGTGGGATCGTTATTTGCCGCAGTTTCAGTATGCGGTGAATGCAGCGGTGCAATCGACATTAAAAGTCTCGCCGGCTTTCTTGAATATGGGCAGACAGCCGAAGCAAGCGAAGAGCTTGCGCAGAGAAGTCGAGAAATGGTGCACGACGGAATTTATGGAGCCAAGCGCGTGGGCGGAAAGGATGGCAAAACTTGACGAGCTACGAGAGATTGTGATAGAGTATGTCGGTGCAGCGTACGAAAAACAGAGTAAATATCATAATCGAGGTAGGAAAGAAGCCACGTTTAATATAGGTGATGTAGTTTTGCGTCGTACACACAATTTATCGAAAGGCATAGATAAGTTTAATGCGAAATTAAGTGAAAAGTACAGCGGTCCGTATGAAGTGATAGGAAAAAAGGGAGTAAACGTGTATGTATTGCGAGACATGGAAAAAAAGAACAGGAAAAAGCCGGAGGTACTTGTTTCTCATTTAAAACGGTTTGTCCAACCAAGGCTGGCCAATCGGCAGCCTGCATGAGCGTCTATAGTCTGTGATGTCGTAGATGCATGCTAAGCGGTTGGACAAAAATATATCATATTTTGTTTTTTTTTGTTTTTGTTCTTTGAAAAAAAAAATAGGAACCTTTGTTTAATATGGACCGCAGCAACGTCAATGAGGGCCAGAAGAGGTCATACGCGGCAGTCGTCGTTGGTGGTGGAGGAGAGAGGACCCCATCGGTGTCCTTGACGGCGAGTGGTGAGGACGAGGCGGCTCCGAGCTCAGTAAAAGTTTACGCCAGCGAAGAGGCAAGGGCCAGCCGCGATGCGGAGGCCGATCTGGAGAGTTATCTCTCCAGAGAAGAGCTTGGCACCTCAGCGTTGTCACGGCGCGAGCCAAAGGGGATGCAGGTGGTGGAGGTCTCCGGCGTATCGTCTCCGACCCTCCGGGATGTCCCAGTCGAGAAGGGGGAGATCGCGGAGGATTGGGAGGCGAGCGTCGATCCGGTGGACTTTCATTACCATCGACCGGCGTGGCAGCGTGACTGCGCGGGCCCGGGTGGAGGAGTGGGACGGCGAAATCGCCACGGAGGTCTTTGCGGGCTCGCAACACGAGGAGGAGCTGTTGCTGACAGACCCTCCGGCGGCTATGCTCTGTCGACCTCGCGAGGAGGAGGCGGAGGTTAGCGTTGAGCCGCCAAATGCGCCTTTGGTGTGGCGTGAGGCGGCGACGCTGCCGCCGGAGCCTGTAAGCATGATCAGCTACGTCATGGGCCCGCATGGACTGATATTTCAGCCTATGCAACAACAACTGCAGCCGTGGGGTTTCATGCATCAACACCAGCAGCCGTACCCGCTCCAGCAGCATCACCAGAAGTTGCGTCGACCTCAGCATCACTGGCAGTCGTGCCAGCTTCAACAACAACAACTGCAACAACACCTGCAGCTGGCTCAACCTCCACAAGTGCAACAACATCAACAGCCGGCCCTGTTTCAACAGCAGCAACATCATCAGCAAGAGGCCATGGTGGTGGACAGGGGCCACAGAGCGGGTCGGCTCATAAGTCCGGTGTTCTGGCCCAGCCCGACATCGGAGGATGCGGATGTGCCGTCCAGGTCCGTCCGAGGTGAAAACTTCGGCGGACTGGAGCCGGTGGCATTCGTATCAGGGCTTGATCCGCCGAGGGGCGTCTGTTTAAACTGCCATGAGTCGGGACATGGTCGGCAGAATTGCCGAAGACGCCCAATGCGGGTACTTTGCACAAATTGTGGCCGAGGTGAAGTAAAAGTCCACGCGTGCCCGCGTTGCGGCAAGGCGTGGAGGAAGAGTCAGAAAAACTGGCATACCTAGAAGAAGAGCAAGAAGGCACGACTGCACAGTGTGGTGCAGATAATTCAGCGTCGCTAAATGGTGAGCTAGAGGCCGTAGGTACAAGTTTTTATTTTGTTTTATTTCTTTTTTTATATAGTTTAGTAGTTAGAAAGAATATCATCATCATTTCATCGAATGAATGAATGAATTACGAGAGTGACTGTGATTATTTGATTTTGATGGTCGACGGCCGATCTCGTGGTGTCGCGTCGAGCTGTTGAGTGGATAAACTTATTCTTACAGGTACGAATAGTTTAGGGGGGGGCTTTGTGATGNGGGGGGGGGGGGGGGGGGGCCCGGCGAGTCCTGTGTGATCGTTGTCGTCAGCAAATAGTAACTTAAAAGTATTTCATGGTCGTGTTTGTATTTTCATGTGAGCGAGCGCGACTGTCGATGGAGAGAAGACCGTTGACAGCTTGTCAACACGGCGCGTGAGAAAGGACACATCAGTTGCCTACGAATCGGCGATATCGTAAGATCGTGCGAGCGAACTTCGTGTGTTACGAATATCGACTTTGTGCAAGTCGTGTGTGTAAGTCGTGTGTGCGATACGCAGAGTGTGTGAGCGCGACATCTAGGGTGATCCTCTGAATGTTTAAGTCGACTCTTGTTCGAGCTCCACGGGTGAGATCACCCTAAGCTCTCTTCGTGAGGATTGTGGCCGGCTCGACGAGAGCTCGAGTGCGCAGAGAGTGTGTGGTTCGAGCCGATCATCGTCACAGCGAGGAGAGGACGACGAGACATCCGGGCTCCCTATTCTATTGTGTTACAGGAGGAACACCAAGCCCGAGGACCAGCTAGACCGATAACGGATCTCGTGGTGGTGAGTCGGACGACGAGCTTCTGTATTGAGTGTTCCCTCTAGGCCTCGCGCTCGACGCGTTGCTACGCAAGAGTGCCAGCGACCAGTCCTCGGGCCGACTCGGCCGTGTACGATAAAGCGAGTAATAAATCGCTGTTATATTGAATACTTCGTGTGTCATTAATTATTGTATGAATGAGCGCCCGAATCCCCCAATTATTCTCAATATAGGTACCGAGCTGGTGGATCTGCTGGTGGATCAGCTGGTGGACAGGACGAACTCACGAGAAGAAGGGACACGCGTGACCGAGGAGAGGTCGTAGATCAGTCAGTAAAACCCACGTCACACGCTATCTAACCCGAAGGATCGAACAATCCAGCGATGCACGATAGTACCTTTCTCTTGGTGACTGGACTAGTCACAGCAGTTAATGAGACGTTGAATCGGAAGACATCCGTTTTCGGCTCCCAGACAAGTCAAAGTATGGAAAAACCGAGGCCCACCTTCAGCGTCGCCTCTTTGGCCAGTGAATCAGCGTCGAAAGAGTGCAGCATTTCCTCGTCATTTGTCATCCACTTAGCCAGGGTAAACCCACCAGACGACAATAAGGCGCTCAATTGCTTTTGTTTATGCAACGCAAGCTTGACATCGAAAGCTCCAGACAATACGTCGTCCATGTACATTTCAGATTGTACGATGGACGCAGCTAATGGGTATTTATTACCCTCGTCCTCTGCTAACTGTCGGAGCGTTCTATTCGCTAAGCGGAGGGACCAGAGCCAAATGTGACGGTAGTAAGCACATAATCCTCCATTTCTTCTCTTGGATCCTCTCTCCAAAGTATAGACTGGAACTTCCAATCTTCGGGATGCAAGCGCACTTGTAAATACATTTTGGACACATCCGCGACGAACGCAACAGGGTAACGCCGCCAGTGTGCGAGAACTAGCACGATATGAGGCAGTAAATTAGGGCCCGTCATGAGGTGCTCATTGAGTGAATGCCCTGAGGCATTTCGAGCAGAGGCATTGAACACTGGCCGTACTCGAGTAGTAGTGCTGCTTTCTTTCACCACTGCGCGATGAGGTAAGAAATAATGCGCTTGGGTGTCTTGCGGCTTGATTTTAATTTTTCGCATTTGGTCAGCTCTGATCATCTGTCGCATGGTATTTTTGTAATTTTCGTATAAGGCCGGATTCTTACAAAGCTTGCGCTCGAGGGAGAGTAAGCAGCTGCGGGCAATTTGCCGCGAATTCTCCCAATTTGCAGGCAAATTGGGCTTTATGGGCAGCCTGGCTTGATATCGGTCATCATTGAGTCGAACAGTATGTTTGACGTAATGTTCCTCACACGTTTTGTCCTCGGATGACCAAGGCAAAACGTGAGGCGGTTCCTCGACTTCCCAAAAAGCTTTCAATTGCTCGTCCAGCCTATCCTCTGTTTGCACGCAAACAGTCGTGCCTTCTTTCTTGGATTTCTTTACACTGCCTAAGAGAATCCAGCCAAGCTGTGACTTTATAGCGATTGGAACTTTCTCGTCGCCTTTTATTAAGCCGGTCTGCACGACTCGAGCGTGTGTGTGAGAGCCAAGTAGAACGTCGACTCGGCCAGGTTTCGAGAAGTACGGATCAGCCAACTGCAATCCTTTGAGATGCTCCCACATATCGGCGCTTTGGCACGAAGGTTGATAGGTCGTAATTAACTGCAAAACGTAAGTTTTAAAGGAAAGCTCAAAAGGGGACTGAAAATGAGGGCGCAGTACTATCTCGACTTCAGCTCGAGTTTTATCGAGTCCTTCTCCTATACCTGAGATAGGTACGTTCACTCGACGCTTTTTCAATCGTAGACGCCGGCACAGTTCCTCTGTGATGAACGAGGACTGAGCACACTGGTCTACGAGCGCTCGAACCACCGCAGACGGACCCTCGTCAGCTGAGATTCGCACGTGAGCAGTAGCAAGCAACGCCTCCAAATCATCGTCTATCTTTTCAAACGTGACAGCGGCCAACACGTTGCGTACAGTAGTCGAGTTTTCATTGGGGGTCGAGGCTTCTTCCTGGACACGCTTAGAAGCTTCATTTTTAACTTTAGACTTTTTCGATGGTAAGTGGATGAGCGTATGATGTTTGCCGTTGCAGTTGAAACAAGCCGTTGGAGCTTCGCAATCCTTTATCATGTGAGCGCCCAAGCACTGATAGCAGAGGCGTTTCTGACCCAACACTCGCTTTCTCTCTTCGACACTGAGTTTACGAAATGCAGGACAGTTTTCGATCGAGTGCGGCTCAGAGCAGACAGGACACAAATTCTGGCCTGCGCCCACCTGCACGAAATTCACTGATTTGCGTCCTTTACTCGTGACAGCCTTAGACTCGCTCACAGCTTGAGGAGTCTTTTTCACAAAATCCTTTGTACTCTCCAGCAAAGAGAGAGCGTTTCTCTCCGCTTCGAGGAATTTGCAAAGATTCTCGAATTCATCGGGTCTCGTAGGGTCATCTGCACGTTTAACACTGTCTTCCCACTTCGACTGACATTTTTGAGTTATCTTACTCCTAGTCAGAAATACGGTGAAGTGGTCCCAGTGTTCTGTTGGACTGCCCAAGGCTTTTAAAGCTTGCAGTAGATTGCGCACTCCATTGAGCACACGCATGAACTCTGAAGCAGAGTTATTGGTCATAACTGGTAGTGACATCAACTTGGTCATCAGCTTATTGATCAACAGTCTTTTGTTGTCGTAATGGCTTAAGAGCACTTTCCAAGCCGTTACGAGATGCTCTCCCCCGGACGGTACTTCTTGAAGCAATTCAGCTGCTTCGCCTCTGACGTACGTCCGCAAATAATTCATTTTGAATATGTTCGGAAGGTTCGGACGATCAAACACCATCCCTTTGAAGGTATCTCGAAATCGAACCCAATCTTGAATGTAGCCGGAAAATTGAGCAATGACAATCGGCGGCAACTTCGCTTGATTCATATCCGTATCTGCGACAACTCCTTCCGGCGCCGTTTGTCCAACGCTCTGACTCTGCAGCGTCAATTGAAAGTCTTTCAAAATGTCCAAGTTGACCAGGTAGTCTTCATACGTTGAGCTGTATGCGTCTAGTTTAAAATAATTAATTTCTGTACCGACCGTTGGATCGTCTTCCAACATCTTATGCACGTTGTCGAACTCCCTCCATCGCGCTTTTAATTGTTCGGTGCGGGATAGACACGCACCCATCGTCATTTTCGCCGTGCCTGTCTTTTTGAAGTTCAAGAAGGCGTTTTGAATATGGCCTATTCTCTTTAATTGCATCTTCATCTTGATGCAATTCAATTTAAATACCACTCAAATTCCAATTAGCACTCCAAACACCCTTCGACCATACAACAGAATTATTCCCGGATTTTCGGCACCAATGTTTTTTACAGTGAGAGGTAAAAACATAAACCTCTGTAATATTTGTATTTATTCTGTTGTAATGGGGAAAGGGTGCTGCAAATGATAAAGCAATGAAATTTCGGTAACAAGCAAAGTTATATTTATTAAACATAAGAAAATTTGAGCGTGTATATGAATATTACATACGTCGCTACGTTTTGTAAACGACGCTGAGCAAACAATTATTATTTAATGCGAAATTGATAATTTTAGCAAAGGCCGCAAGTCTTTATTTTTCGACAAGCGGTAATCAAACAATAAGGTAGGAAAAGCTTTAATTCGACTCTTAGAATTAATTATGTAAGCACGGCGGAGAAAAGCTCGACCTAGCAATAAGCTACTAGCGCCTTCTCCTCGTGCTCTAGGCTTCCACGGCTACGATTATGCGGAAACTGCTTATCCGAAATCGAGCTGTCACAACACTGTATAACGAAAGATCTATCAGTGCATCGACTTGCGCGCCTGGCGACTCGGGAAGCTGGTTCCCCTACCAAGACGAGTTCGGAGGACAGTGGCGACTTGGAAGCGAACTTCCCGACCAACAATCCTGCGAACCTCACTATCACGAATGACAGTGACACAAGTTTACACAGTGACCCCGCTAAGAGCAGTGTAACATGTATGATGACGCCTCGACGCAGCTCGCATTTAAGTGCACAACTCGCCACTTTCACTTGCGAGTGCGTGAAGCGCCATCTCGCGAGGTCGTGTGTAATCACAATCCTTATGCTTCTTAAATTATTTATTATATAAGTTTATGATAGAGTATTTATATTTTCGAGAGCTTATAATAGTTTTGCACAGTATTTCTTTTTGTCGAGAAAATAATGTAATTAATTTCAATGCAGAAGAGCATTGTTTTTTTTTAGTGAATTGTCATATTTTTCATTTAAAATATGTCAGTTTGGATATCGTATATATCATATAAATTACGGTTATCATACTTTTAAATAAATGTGAATTGAATGAGGAGCATCTTCTTATATTTTCGTTTAATTTATTCTTTTATAGATCATAAGTTGGCCTCTCTGATTAATTATAAAACAATTCGAAAATTAAATTAACTATTTCAATTTCTTAATAAAGAACAGTTATATAACGAATAACTTCAAGTGTTATGTCTTGCCCATAGATCTGCCTGCGTCCCGCTCCACTGCACGTTTCAAATTTCTACCACCGCGAGCGCCACGGTATTTTTCGTTTCGTGAACTGTTCTTAATCAACACTAGTGCTGCAATTGGCATTACTGAGAAAATAAATTCTAGTTCGATCCTGCTAATTTTGCATGTTTCTAATGTTTTATTTAATGTTTGAATAAGTCAGCGCTGTATCAAATATTTATTTCGTTAAATTTTATAAAATTAATTCTTAAATAATAGTTTCAATAAGCTTTAACAATGAGTGATAATTATATCGCATATCCACGTTTTAAAGAAAAAGATTATTATGACAGTTATAATGCCTTTTATGCATTACTGAATGAACTTGAAACACGGTACAGTTTAAAATACTTGAAAAAATCAACAAAAAAATACTAAAATGAAAAAAACCGTTTTAAAAATAAAAAATATAACCCGGACCTTGTGTACTGCGAGGTACATCTCGTTTGTGGTTCTTGCGTTCATCAACTTTCTGAAGGGTAATTAGATTTATTATTCTATTTATTACTTATACAACTTGCACTATATTACATGTCATTTATTTAACATAGATGTCACCTTGAGGGTCTTTAATATTTTGTGTACTTTTATGTAGTAAAACTGAAGATAAATCTGCATTTTCATTTATCAAGCTCTATCCTAGAATGGAGCATTTGTAGCCGTGCTACAAATTTATTCATTGAGTATGAAACACAATCATGTAATCAAAGAAGGGGATGTACGTCTGGAAACGATCAAAGAACTCAAGGAAAAAATGGAAAATCTGTTAGTAAGTTCAACTGACGACTCATTTGAAAAGTATGTTTCTATGTTTCATCAGATGCTTGAAGAATCTCAGTGAGTTATATTTATTGAACATTTCTTATAAAAGTAATTGTTGATTGAAATAATACTTATATTTTTCTCTGTTTGTTTAGTGACGAACCTTTGGACTTTTGCCAAGATTCAATGGGAGATTCTCATCATCTCATCAACCCTCCCGAAGCAAGTCCAGATTTTGACGCCAAAAAAGTACAAAGTAGTCAGAGCGAGGCTTCTATTAATAACAATAATAATTCTTGGTAAAATTCATCTGAATAAATTAAAACATGTCTACTACAAAAAAATCATTATAGTCTAATTTGTTTTTCATTATATTTTTAGCAAATTGAATGCAATTGCCAGAGAGGAAAACAGGTAATGTTTATTTATTTTAAACTATTTCCTGTATAATATATTGTATTACAAGAAATTCTTTAATTAAATTTTGTTACAGTGAGAATCTTGGATCATTATCTGCTGTAAAATCAACAATTTCCACTTCTTTGATTGACAAAATGAATAATGAAATGAGTAATACAAGGTAAATATAATTTTTTTTGTCCATGAAATGTATTAAATTTTGATGCGTAATAGTGAAACAATATTATTCATTTATCTAATCTGCAGTTCTGAAGCTGAATTGAGATCAAGTAGAAGGACTCGTAAACAAACTCAAAAAGTAATTGAGAATTTGGCAGTTGCAGTAGAGAAGAAGTCAATTGTACCTCATAATCTTTTAACGAGTGTCGAAGAAAAAAAGGAATCTGTTATAACCGATATTTTTCCTTCTTCTTATATACCAGCTTATGACTCTGATGATGATGAATTTACAGTTGCAGTACCAAAGTTAGTGCAAAAATTCTTAGATTTCTTTTACATTTACATTTAAATAATGTTTTAACTTTTTTTAATGTTTATTTTTAGGTTTCAAAACTAATCCAAAGTCGCTAAAGTAGACACTAAAAAATTAAGTCACCTTCTCTCTATCAGAAAAAGGACACAATTTAAAAATTTATCTGATCAAAAGAAAGCTTTATTTATTTTGAAAAGTTTCAGTATTGAAGCAATGGCTATTGAAAGTGCCTTGAGCAACGAATATGTAATCGGGACATCCGATTTGATAGATGGACTTAGAGTTACTCGAGAAGGAATTCTTAACATGGAAGACAAATTTTTAAGTGTCATCAATGATAAAGTTGATGCAGAAGTCTTATCATTGATCCGGAAATGTTATAAAGATAACATGTCCAAGGAGGTGAATTGCTTGAAATGTAATGAAACTATTAAGCAGGTCAAATATCGTGTAATGTGTTCTTTTTGTTTCACAAAGAGAGCAAAAAAAACGAAGGATACATTCCTATGCAATTTTGGCTAATTTCTTTATGTTTGTCTTAATTCACTTAAATTATTTTTTAATTGACTATGTGTGAAATATTCTTTACAACTAAATAAAACCGTGTAATATCCTCGAATAAATACATAACATACATCTTTACATAAGATAGCCTAAATGATCTCTTGTAATTAACGTTCGATATGTAATTATTTTACGTAATTAATGTAAAAAGGGTATTGAATAAAAAATTGAAATTACCATTTTCAAATGACGCTCCTCTGAATTTAAGGAGTTGAAGTCTAATTCGTTTAATATGGCTTCGATTCTTTCCGCACCCGAGTCGTGTGGTGAATGGGTCGCGGATCGCGTGAGACGCACTCGAGCGCTGGTCTCGAACTCGTGTTTTTTGATTGGAGGCAGAGTGAAGTTAATATCGTAGGATGTTGCATTGACGATAAAAAGGGGGGCGCGGTGGTCGTGCGCTTTCACGATGCATTCTCCGGCGAAAATGCCAGGGCCTGCTTTGATGTGAGGGACATAACTGCTGCCTTCTCCGAACTCGCAGCTGACGTTCACGAGTGTTTTAGTACGAGCGCGCAAGAGATGCGTTTTGTGTTGTACGAGGGGTAGCTCTTGAAAAGATTGGCCGCCGATAATGATGCGGTTATCCGCGAAGGACAAGATGACTTTCTGCGTTCTTAAAAATTTCATGCCCAATATGCCATCGTATTCAATGGGGAAATTGTCCCGCACGATGTCTAGAGGGCAAGGTCTGTTGAAGAATCTGAGGACAACTCTGCCGAAAGTGGCGACTGATTCATCGTTAATTCCGCTGAGATGGTAAACGGTACGGTGATCTATGGGGGTGTTGTCTAGGAGGGACGCGCGTTTGATCAAATTCAGGTCTGATCCGGAGTCGATCAAAAATCTGGCTCGCCCTGCCTTGATATTGCTGTTGGCGACAGAGATTACTGGCGGCTGTAAGGAGTGGGATGCATTGATTGCCACGAAGACTCTGTTTTGATTGAGTGTAGAATTGGCTGGGACGAGTCGCCGTCGCGTTCGATTGGCGACTCGCGTTCTCGTTTCAATGCTCCGGACAGTAACGGGCGATATGTCCCTCTTTATTGCAACTTCGACAAATGACTCCCGGTCGCGGGGCCCTACAGTTGCGTGCTATTTGTCCCTCTTTATTGCAGTTGAAGCACAGACGGGGTTTTGGCTTGATGGGTTGATGGCGCGAACCCGTTGAAAGTTTTTAGGAGGGTCATTGTCGAATGCTGCCCGGTCGGCAATTTTAGCTTCGGCCATAATTGCGAGATCGATGGCCGCTTCGAGGGACTTGGGGTTCTGTCGGTCTACAACTTCCTCTACCTCCTTACGGAGTCCTCTCGTGAAGCTGGCCAAAGCGGAGATAGCGGCACTCTCCAGGGCTCCCGGTACAATTCCGCTCGAGGTTCTCTCGATAATTGTCGCGAAATCCTGAAGCCGTAATCTACGACTTTTTCGTCAGTTCCTTGCCGGGCGCGAGACAGATTACCTAGCAAATCGGGAAATAAGCCGCGTGATGAGGCGTAGGCGCGCTTGAGTTCATCGTATATTTCGTCGTCGCTCGTGAAAGTCTTGTGTTGCATTTAGCAACTGGCACCGTCTTTTACTTGAGCTTTCAGCAACGCGATAAGAAAGTCGTGATCGGCTGGTCGGAGGAACCGTTTCGCGACCCTGCAATCGTGGATGAACTGCGTGACCGGAATGTTCTTCCCGTCGAAATACGGCATGATCTTCTCAATTTCCGCAATACTACGGTAACTAGGGGTCAGAGCGTCGCGGCGAGTTATGCTCGGCAGAGGTGGGAGCGGCGGAGAGGGTTCGACCACTGCCTCTTTTTCTGGCGGTGGAGAGCTAGGTTTCTGATCGTTTCCTAGGTCAACGAGCCAGCTGCTCGTGCTCAGGCACCTGCTTTTCGAGACATATTGTTTTTATTACTCACTGCGTTTACAAGTCTTAATGGCTCTATGGTCCTTAGTCGTTAACTGTTCTTGTCTTCCTCGAGAATCCCACCGCTGTCACCAGTTTTTGTTATGTACCGGGGCGTCGATTGGTCACAGGGGCGGATGCGCAAGCGCGCAGACAACACAGATGGAGTCGGTACAGTAGCGATGATCCTGATCGGCCGTGGAGGTAGGTTCGGTTCTCAATTAACACGTTGAAACGTGATGAAGACACATGCGCCCTCCCGGTGGTGATGATACGTACGACGACAAAAATAATGATCTCAAAGAGGTGGGCCGACGTTGCCTCGACTCTCGCGAAGAGGTCTTACGTCGGGGGAGATCACGTCGATGATGTGCAACGGACTCGTTGCTACTCGTCGCGCACGTGCTCCGCTCGTTCGAACAGCAAGTCGAAGCTTGCAGGGTAAGGTCGATGACTTGCGGGTCGTGAGACTCGGGTAACGCAACTCTTTCCTCTGGACGGTCCTGCCCGTGCCGAGAGTCAAAAGGACATCCGCCCAAGTTGATACTCGAACACAAGGCCGTCTGACGACGCTGTGGCGATGAGCGACTGTGATGCTCTCGTTCGAAGGACTATGTCCGGTAATTAGCTCAGAGGCTAAGTTCGCTAAACACTTCGGAGACTAAGTCCACTAACTAGCTCTGCGGCTGAGTCCTTCACGGATATTCTCCTAACGAAATTCAAGTTCAACAGAGGTTCGTCAGTGTAATCGGTTCGCAAGTTAATTAGCAAGAACTGTGGTAGTGCTCAGGTGGTGGTTCACGAATAAATGATGATGCAGCGAAGAACTGCGCTCAATATATACTCGTCGGAAAATCGGCGGCGCGAGGGAGAAGGGAAGGAATAGCCGCCGGACGGGTGATCAAGTCACCGGTTCAGATAGCTCAAACGTACTGTGGCTGTAGGTTTAGAAGGAGTAAGAGAAGGGGAGCGCCAATGGTCAAGCAGTAGGCGGAGCAACGATCGGGTTGTGCGGCCGCTGCGGAGTTCAGCTTGCGCGTCTGAACTTGCATCCGACGGTGCCGTTTTAACTAGCAACTGAGATTTTAAATAATCCTTTAGTGGTAATTCTTTTTTTCAAAAAGATTATTAGAAGCAAGTATGTCAGTTTAGACCCTACCGTAAGAATTAAACTTACCTATGTTTACCTATGAACCTATGATTACCTATGATGTTAATGAAATCAGAAACTTTTTGACAAGTACACAAGCAAACCAAGATATTATATAAAATTAGAAACAACTTTATGAGTTTTTTCAAGTCGATTGATAATATTCATAAAAACTATGATAAAATTTTCATAATTAATTCTGAATTGAATGATAAGTGGATGAGAGCACGCTAGTTAGCTATAGTATATGAAAAAAACCGTAATTCTATGACTTTATTTGCCCGGCCGTCTAGATTAAATACAAAACGTTTACACCTACTTTAATAGAAAAAATTTAATAAAACATAATAAAACATTATGTCAATTTATGAAGTACTTATATTTATTTATGTATTTTACTTCATTTTATTCATTTTTTTCTTCGATAGATATCCGAACAATTAATAATGCTTTTTCAAAGTAACGTTTCAACATATCTGCTGCCAAATTATTATGTAACAATCGTAGTTATTTATTTAAAAATTATTTTTCTGTAGTTTAAAAAAATATATATTAATAAAATAATAATTTTTGAATTATCAGTGTTTCCTTAAAAATTATTTCTTTGCATAGTTCGCATCGTTTTTCATCTAGACGGCCGGGCAAGTAAAGTCATAGAATTACGGTTTTTTTCATATACTACAGGAGTCCCTCGTTATACGGGGGGGTTACGTTCCTCAAAAGTACCGCGTATAACAAAACCGCGGATAATAAGACCTTGCTCTTATGGGAAAGAGAGGGTTACGTTCCTCAACCTCGAGAAAGCACAGTTTATATGTTCATTTTACCTACAAATAAACGAATTTGTTGAGTAGTTTATCTATTTATACATGTTTATTTATATTTACAACACATATATGCAATTCTATGTTTAATTTTTAAAGTAATCGGTTAATTTTTTTCTGTTTTGCTCGTCTCAAAATATCTTTGTGCATTTCTTCATAAATTTGTGCAGCTAAATCATAGTAGTGTTTGAAAGTCGAGCTACGCGTCATTATTGGATCACCAGTCATTGCTAATTCACCTGCTCCAATAACTAGAACCATAACTTCGACAATCAGTTTTGAATCAAAAATCGGTTCAGGTGCATCATCAGTCTGATCTGCCAGTGGTTTTTGAGGCAGTTTTCGACGGAGTTTTAGATGAAGCCATACTTAAATAAATTTATAAATTTTCAACAAATTTAGGTTAATTGACAATTTCGATTTACGCGTCTACACTAACCAAATTCAAACTGAATATGGATACGTCCGAGAAAAAAATCACGATCTTCGATCAGCGGATAACAAGACTCGACCCGCGGATACGAAGGGATGGGCGCAAATCGACTAACCGCGGATAACGAATTCCGTGGATAATAAACCCGCGTATAACGAGGGACTCCTGTA
>NW_019640847.1:85809-96944 GCF_000599845.2 Trichogramma pretiosum | reverse complement strand
GCGGGCCGCCCGGAATAATATAGTCTCGCGGTAACATCGCACCTTCGCGGATAAAGTCATTGCCGAGTTCGGATCCCGAACTAGTGCGTCGAGCTGGCTACCCGGGACGATACTTGTGCAAAAACATCGCGACTTCCCGGAAACTGTCATCGCCGAGCTCGGATTTTGACCTAGTGCGCCGAGTGGGTTACGCGGAATGATATTTCCGCGGCAAAATCGCAGCTTCCTAGAGAAAGTCGTCGTCGATTCCGGACGGATATCAACCTAATGCTCCGAGCGGTCATTCTAGGGTAATATTTTCGCGTAAAACCTGTAATTGCGTGAAGAAAGTCATTTTCGAGTTTCGAGTTCGACCTGGTGCCCCGACCGGGTTACCCAGGATAATTGCGAGAAACTTGATGTCGAGAGAAAAATCTACATGTATCGTTTAAAACTCATACAATCAAATCGATGCGCAACATCTATACATAGATACATTTAGCCTTATTAATCGATTAAATCGATGATATGAAGTTGGCCGGAAGACTACAAGAGACCGCATTTTGCGTGAGACCGTTTTTTCGTCGGGGATTTTTTCTTTTATCATTCGTATTTAGTTAATACTGCGTTTTTCGGAGACTATGAATGCACTACTTTCGGTCACTTTTTACGAGGAATCGATTTACCGAATCAGAATTACCGTATGTTTTATAGATTTCAAATAAAAACGTTAGGTTGTTTTCGCGGGTCCCGAAATCGCAATTCTCGCGTATATGAGGAGCGTGGAGTGACGCTGCTCTCGTCTGCCATACTTGCCATTCGGAGCGCGACACGCGCTCCTCGATTAATGGCCCTAAGAGTTCATGCGTGCTTGCGCGGATACGAGGGTCGCGTATGTGCATCAGCGGCTGCTCTTTCATCTGAGCGTGTGCGCGTCGGCGGCCCTCTTTCATCTACTTACGCGTTCAAGCGTGCTCTCAACGGGAGGGTTGGTTGCGGCTCTCTTTATTGCGTGCCGGCGATTTGGTGTGCGTCTACCCAGGCAGCGTATCTCCTCGTGCCTGCTCCCTACTAGCTCGACCCTCGGTGTTACCCATGGTCGGTAAGGCAGGTTGCGCCTGCATACCCGAGGTCGCTGCTATGCGCACATGCGTCGTGCTGACGAGGAGGTCAGTACATTACATCGGCGATACTTGTGAAAATTCGTATTCCCGCAAAACTTCGTCTTCAACTTTCACCTCACTTTGTACGCAGGCAGACATGTCAGAGTATCTTAGTGTCGAAAACTACACTAACTGATGTTTGAGTGGCTCTATGACCTCAAAGGTCGATAACACTCGCAAGTTTTAACTCTTAATTTCTCTTAAACTTTCTCGGGCAGTTCGTCAAGACAACGGCATCTCGTGAGATCATTGCCACTTTTCCGGGGAAAAGTGAGTTGATGTTCATAAATATCGGCGATAATAGTGAGAATTCGAATTTCCGCCAAAATGCGTCTTCAACTTTCACCTTACTTTGTACGCAGGCAGACAGTGTCAGAGTATCTACTATCTAAGTGTCGAAATCTACACAAACTGATGTACGAGTGGCTCGATGACCTGACGGGCCGATAATACTTGCTATGCTTCTTTCAAGCTCGATATCTTGAATATTGATAAAGATATGAGTGAAAAACACTTTTCATAACCCCAAAATTAAAGGGTTTTCAACGTATAATTTTCTGAGTACTTTACAGAATCAAACGATCAATAGTTGAAAAGATTCGCTCGAATGCCTCGATATCTTGAATATTGACGAAGATATGGGCGAAAAACATTTTTCATAACCTCGATATTAAAAGGTTTTCCACGTATAATTTTCTGAGTACTTGACAGAATCAAACGATCGATAGCTTAAATGATTCGCGCGAAAGCGTACTTATGATATATGCTTTTTTTTAGCTCGATATCTTGAATATTGACGGAGATATGGGCGAAAAACACTTTTCATAACCTCAAAATTATACGGTTAATAATAATAATAATAATGATAAACAAATGGAGGGGGGCAGCTGCTCCTCTGACACGTAGACTCATGGTCCATTGTGTCAATCCATACATTGAACTCAGTTCGACTTGTCACGTTATCTTAACGCAACTTTTATACAACGGAATAGTCAAATTTCCGATCGCGATATAGTCAAAAGATTGACCTTTTACTCTCGCGCGCTTACGCACGCGACTACGTATTGATAAAAATACCTTGTCACTCACTCGCCACATGATCGGAAGACACGCGAGCACCATGCCATGGACACGCGTTAGACCGAACAGCTAAGATAACGAATAGGCTATGCACACGGATTACGTAACTAGCAAATGCACACTACACCATAGCCACGCGCGGTCGCTTGACACCTAGGCATTGATGACACAGCTGATGGCTATCGACGAGCCAATATTATTCAGTTTTGGAAGATGTACACACACGAGCATTAGATATACGCGCATTAGATCACGTAGGCCACGACAGCCGAGATTAGGCGAAAAGAGTTATATGAAATAATTGGGTGAATGACCCATAATCAAAGAGTGGTTTCGCAAGCCCAGCTCTAGGAGGTAACTCGCTCGCGCACGTAGGCCTACCGGTGGCGAAACACCTGCCGATAAGCGCAGATTAAATCGGGTATATAACCCGGCGCAAACTAATACTCAGCCCTTCTTATTGTCACTAACTTTGTACGAGACACATCTAGACAGATTGCTCTCTTGATCGAAAATATATATTTTCTCGCGATTAAAGCCTAATAACTAAAGTATCAAAGTAGAATCTAGTGCGAAGTATATCTTAAGTATATCAATTGGAAATCGAGTGTGCAAGTGTAAACTCTCCGACGTAGCAGAGTGGAATTAACAATACTACAACCCGTCAATAAATACACGAACTGTAAGTCTATTTGATCATATTTTATTATTTTCCATCCCATTCTATTCCCCTCATAGCAGCACGGATAGTAAAGTATAATTCATAGTAAATATACAAAACTTGTATTCTATTTGTTATAAACCCTGTATTGGAAATGTAACAGACTAAACGACTTCTTTCCAGAAGCCGATCGGACGGCAGGCCTTGGTGCCTCTGATGTCCCCTAGGCTCGGGAATGCGTCCCCGCGTCACACGCTGTGAGCAGGTGGAGGGGCGTCTCCTCGTCCGCCCCACACCACCTGCATGTGCTGTCTGATACGAGGCCGATCTTGTGGCTATAGTACCTTAAGTGCCCATGGCCTGTGATAATGTGTGTCAGGAGTCTAGTATATTCCCTCCCGCGGTTTCTAGCCTGCCGCAGCCAGTCGCTGTTGGGCTCTGGGCCCAACATCAACTTTGCTTGGCGGCAGCCCTTGGCTGCACTCCACCATTCTTTGTGTTTACCTTTGGTCCACTCCGAGATGGTGCTCCTGATTTGGCTTCTTGCCAGCCCTATGATTGGTTCAGGCCCCTCTGGGATATTTCTTGACCCCAGATTGGCTAATCTGTCCGCTATCTCATTGCCCTTGATGCCCATGTGGCCAGGTACCCAGATAAGTCGGACCTTGTTTTTGGCTGCCAGGGCCCCCAGGGCTTTCTTGCACTCCCAGACCAACCTCGAGGTCACAGTCCGGGAGTCCAGCGCCCTGATGGCTGCCTGACTATCAAAGCAAATGCTTATGCGTTTGCTCTCCGTTACGAGTTCAGTCATCCTGTACGAACATCCCAGAATGGCCATGATCTCTGTTTGGAACACAGTGGCCAGCCGACCGAGGGGTATAAAAGTGCCCCGTCCGTCAGCCCGCCTATAGTACCCTGCTCCGGACAGCCCTCCGGTTTTTGACCCGTCGGTATACCAGCATTCCCCGGTGCCTGGTAAACTGTCCTGTCTAGACAGCCAGTCCTCTCTTAATGGGAATATGGTTTCCCATGCTGGTTCTTCAGCTATGCGGGCCGACATCCAGTCGCCACGCATACAGAGGATTGGGTCATTGAGCAGCTCCAGCCTAGTATGCCTTGTACCGTGTTTCCACAGTCCAAGTGACCTAAGGCGGTGTGCTGCGTTTACAGCCACTGCTTGGACCTCGACATGGATTGGTGGTACGTCCATGATTATCCCTAACGCTTTTGTTGGGGTGGTCCTCATGGCCCCTGTTGCCCCCCTTAGCATGAGGCCCTTGAGCTTCTCTAACCGGTCTCTAGTCCCTGTCAGTTTCACTCTGGGCCACCACACCACGGAGGCATAGGTTAGCCTAGGGAGCAGTATGGCCTTGTATATCCATAGAAGTGTGTTGGGCTTTAGGCCCCACGTCACTCCTACGGCCCTCCTGCAGACCCACAGCGCCGTGCAGAATTTCTGGACCTGAAACTCCATGTGTTCCTTCCACTTGAGTTTCCTGTCCAGTATAACGCCCAGGTATTTTGCGGACTCCTTTGCTCCGATTCCACTGTCTCGAAGTGTGAGGTTCACGCATTGTTTACCCTGTGCTTTCTGGTAAAGATGACAAGCTCGGTCTTCGCTGGGTTAACTGTCAGCCCAGTCTCGGCGCACCACCTGTCAACCTTTTTAAGGATGAGTTGCATGCTGTTCATCGCTGTGTCCAGGAAGGTTCCCTGGGTCAACACCAGCACATAATCCGCATAGGCCTGTGCGTGACAGCCTCTTCCGTATATGGTTCGGAGGAGGCTGTCAGCAACCAGGCACCATATGAGGGGGGATAGAACGCCCCCTTGTGGACATCCCCTATCGACTAAGGCGACTCGCCTATGTGTCCCGAGGGATGCTTCAACCTTGCGGTTACGTCGAAGTTCATCCATCCAGTCCACCAGTGGTGGCGCTATTCCTCGGTCCAGCGATTCCCGACACGCCACCTCCGGTGGGGTATGGTTCAACGCTCCTTCTATGTCCATAAAGATACCGACTGCGTACCCTCCCTTCTCCAGCCTGGCTTCAATTTTTGCCACACTTCAATGCATGCAGGGCTGACTCGGTCAAGTAGCCCGCCCTATATGCATGTTGATTGGGGTGAAGCGGGCGAGTCTGTAGTATCCTGTCTCTCAAGTATCTGTCGACCACCTTCTCCAATGTCTTGAGGACAAAGAAGGTCAGGCTTATGGGTCGAAAGTCCTTGACGGTGACGTGCTGCACTCTGTCAGCTTTGGGAAGGAAGACGACTTTTGCCGTTCTCCATTCCAGCGGTATATACTTGCACGCTATAGAAGCTCTGAATACTCTGACGAGAGGACCAATGAGTAGGTCCTTCGCCTTCTGTAACAGAGCCGGAAAAATACCATCAGTCCCGGGGGACTTGAATGGCCCGAAAGTGTCTATCGCCCAGGCGACCATGCCTGGTTTTACCACATCTTTCGCAAGCTTCCACGACCTCGCAGTGGGTCTGTGTGTGTGTAAGGGGGGGGGGGGGTCCGTTTGGTTCCTCCCCCGCGCCCCACTCTCTGATCTGTGGAAGTTTGCGTCCAGCAGCAGTTGCAGGCATTCTTCTTCCGAGTCGGCGTATTGCCCCCCCGGCTTCTGAATTGCCTCAAGCTTGTAATCAGACCCGCGAAAAGGCGACTGAGTCTAGCGGCCTCTTTGCCTCCCTCTATGTTTTCGCAGAAGTTTCGCCAAGCTTTCTTCTGGGCTAGGATACGCGAAATGTTCCAGTTCAATGTCCGACTGTTCGCTGTCGAATTACTTTATAAGTTAAATTCTTCAAAATCTAATCTATCTTTATTTTTTTTTGGATTTTTGCGAAGCGCTAACATTAGCTGAGTCTAACATTTTTTCACGAATAGCAAAAAATACGACCGAGAGATAATGTTTCACACCAACTAACTTATAGAGTAATTCGACAGCTAAACCATACGTCGAATGCCTTTTGTGTAGTGAAAACGCAAAGCATTGGCAGCTGCGGTGTTTTTGCCGAACGCTCACATTATGTTTGTAAAGCATTTTTTCATGAGTCAAATAAAACTACATCGAGAGCGGTGACAATGAGGCAACTGGCTGTTTAATTCATGCGACAGTTAAACTATAAGCAAACCTCGGTTTTCATCGTTGATGCGAAAAATTGGATGAGCTCGTGTTCTTGGCGTTTCAATCGTGATCTTTGTCCTGCATATTTTTACTTGGGACACTTAATACCTTTTTGATGTTTGCAAGTTAGCTTAGCTCACTAGTTCACATATTCAACAGCAAATCCTACTTTTCATTACGCATTTTATCATTAAAATAGTAAGTTACAAACGCAAGCACTTTCAGATTTTTTAATTAGTTATACACAATTTGCCAGCCACATATACATATTTATTCATTAATATATATGATAAAATGACAGATTATGCTACATCATAGCCTGAAAAAAGTGCTCATTTGTCCCAATACCTTTGAAAGGGCTTGCGTTTGTAGCCATTCTCATGTAGAACAATCCCTGAAAATTTCAGCTCATTTGCTCAAACGGTTTACATGGAAAGTTACGGCAACAAAGCAATTTTGAGATAAAACGTAACTGCCCAAGAGTTGAAAAAAACCAAAATACATCAAGATATGTCATAATGATACTCTCATGTCACTGAGGCTGCTTAAAACTTTTTGGACGATAAAGAACAGTAATTCAATTTGAATTTTCAACATATTGGACCCACAAGGACAATGTTCAATTATCCCAGACAGCCACACAAAGCCACATGCGCCAATTTCATCACTACATTTTATAAGTTGTACTAAAATGTTAGTATACGCTAATATGGGTTTTATGTGGAAACTGGTAACTAAGTTGATTATGTCCAAATCAACTTTTCACACAAATATACACAATCTCACATTTGAATTTGAACCCAGTCTTCTATCTATTCACTAACATTCATAAAACATTTATCACTAGATACTTGGAAATAAATCACTACAAGTTAATCAATTATCACTAATCTTGTTCATCACATGCAACATACAATAATATATATGATACAGTCATATACACATACATAAAGTACAGTGACATACATATACACTGATGTATACATGACAATTTACATATGTACTTCTGTATTTCTTGAATTAGAACTGCTAAAAATATAACATTTTTATAACAAGCTATTGAAACTTCTTCATAGCTTTATTATGAAACACTATGTTGAGTTGCAAAGATATAATTGCACTCTACATATACTTTTTTCACTTAAAAAAAAAATGTAATTTTTAGCCATTGGAAAATTAAGAAGCAGTCAGCAGACTGTTGTTGACATTTGATCCAGGCTCGCGCACGAAACAGAGAGAGATAGAAGATATGCCGAAACCCACGTGCTGCGAGTGGTGGCGTTACTGTACACCTATAGCCATGTAAACAAACAAATTTCTGCTAGATGTACTCTAACCAAAGAATAAAACGAGTATCAATAGATGGCGCTACGGACTTATGAAAGTCTCGAGATTCATGAGAGAATGACCACGATATATTGAGTCGTTTCATTCATTTTTTCTAAATAATCGTAAAAGTATCGGTACTAAATAAGCTGTACATCACGGTACAGTTAAAATTTTAAAATTCCGATCACGGCACTTGAAAGCCGAGGAAAAATCCTATCAAAAAAGTCAATGAAAAAAAATTTTTTTTTTTAGATTTTAGGTGCCTTTCCCTCCTTAAGGGCCTCCAGGCCGACAACCTTCAATTTCGCCCCCTCCTAGGGACGAATCTTATCCATCTCGCCCATGACAGCCTCCTGCAGCAGCAGCCACTGCGTCCGAGTGATCGGGTCGTCGGGATAGTTGTCCGCGACGAGTGCCCTGGTCAACGGGTCCGCCACCCTGGCCGCACTTATGCCCTCATCGGTGCACCTTCTCCTGCTGGCTGGCGCACCGACTGGCGGGGTATCACCAGAGCCCTTCCGGCGTTTCTGCCCTCTTGACTCCGACGTTCCCCGTTTGGGCGGTATTTTGGACTTTTGTGCCCCAGACGAGGCCTTTGGACCCGGTGGCACCTCCTTGTCTACAGGTACCGGTTCACTGCCCCGGTACAAAGCAAGCTTGCGTCGCTGACACCCCGAGAGTTTTACTTCCCTCTGCCAAAGTGTTTGCTTCGCGAACTCGCTAAACTTCTCCCTTGGAATGGTCCCCGCCCATCCCATGACCGCAGCGAAGTTGCTCTTGACCTCAGCCAATGTAAACTCTCGGCCACTCGGAGCCATGAAGAAGGTAACTAGTCCCTCCTCATAGCCCCCCCACGGTTCGAAAGCGGGCGAAGGCCCTCTCTCCCCGGCCGACGCCGCTGCTCCGGAGTCTACCATCATGGACTCCGAGTCAGCGGCGCTGGAACTCGCGCCCGCCGCGCCACCGTTCGCGTCCGCGTTGGGAGGAGGGGTCGTTTTCCCCTTTCTCCCTACCAAAGCCCACCCGGTGGGACCGAGATTGAGCTGCAACTGCCCCCCCTCCTCTGTCCTCCGCGTGTTATTAGTTGGATTCTTCGGGTCAACAGCCCCTCCAGATCCATCTCCCTTCTGAATCGTCTTCTGTTTAAAATTGTCCATAAGAGATCCCACGAGTAGCTAGAGAACGACGGTCCACCCCCAAAGCGCCTCGCGTGTGGGGGTAAGGCTAATTATTCAGGGGGGTTACCCGGTACCCCTGAGTGCGCCCCCCCCCNGTGTTGGTCACCGGCCAACCCGAAGCAGCCCCCCCCATGGCGGCTTCATTCACTCTGTTGCCGAGGCAACCTCATTCAGGGCATTTTTCGTTTATAGGAAGAGCCCGCCATTCAAGGTGAGGTACCGTTTATAAGTTCCACCTGCCATTCACGCCCGTAACCGGTTGAGCACCACCGAGGAGGCTAGCTAAGCCCCCTCACCCGCCCGGGAAACTACGGGCTACGGTTATTGACATATAATTTTCTGAGTACTTGACCGAGTCAAACGATCGATAGCTGAAAAGATTCGCGCGAATGCGCCCTATCTATATTCAGTGATTCTGCCACAATATCTTAAATATTTACGAAGATATTAGCGGAAAACACTTTTCATAACCTCAAAATCAAAGGGTTTCCCACGTATTATTGTCTGAGTTCTTGACAGAATCAAACGATCGATAGCTGAAAAGATTAGCGCGAATGCGCCCTATCTATATTCAGAGGATTCTGCCTCAATATCTTAAATATTGACAAAGATATTAGCGGAAAAAACTGGTCATAACCTCAAAATCGAAGGGTTTCCCACTTATAATTTTCCGAGTTCTTGACAGAATCAAACGATCGATAGCTCAGAAGATTCGCGCGAATGCGCCCTATCTACATTCAGTGGATGTTGCCCCGATATCTTGAATATTGACGAAGATATGGGCGGTAAAAACCCTTTACATAACCTCAAAATTAAAGGGTTTCCCACTGATAATTTTCGAAGTTCTTGACAGAATCAAACGATCGATAGATCGAAAGATTGTTGCAAATGTCATTTCATACTACTGCACATTACTTGCAAGTGTATAGCTTGATCTAAAATGTCGATTTTTTTTCAATTGTCCAGGCAGCGCTAGACTTTCACTTTTTCATATTTCGTAGAAACTTACTCCATTTATGCCTCAAGTATGTAGATTGCTGCAAATGTCATATCATACTACTGCACATTATTTGCAAGTTTATAGTGCAAGGTTACCGTTTAAAATCTCACAGTGGGGCGCTTTGTTGCTCCGCACTCGGCGGCGCGTTAATATTATTTATCCCTTTTTACGCGTGGTGAGATTTTTAGGTCCTTGTTTTGTAATTATTGTTTTTAAGGGAAAAGGTTCGAGAACTCGCTGTGGCACTGTTATTTATAAAATAATTTTGTCTTTTATTATTTTTATATCACTAAAGAAATGTAAATAGCAACAATGATCAGATACAAGCGAGTACGGTTGAATTTGTTGTTCTTTATTTTGGGCTCTTCGCCGTCTGACCGTGTCGTTGCTATAGTACTGCCGTCAACGAGTATTCGTCTCACGGCAGTCTTCTATAGCGGTGGATTTCCTGTAGGGAATCGCGATCCTGTAGGAACGTTCGCGAGTTTTACGGTTTGACCCATATACCGCGTGTTGTTGTGCTGCCCGTAACTGCGCAGTTACGCGTACTTGCGCGGTACGACTGCGTACGAAGGGAAGGGATCTCTCGCGGCCCGTTGCCTACTCGTGACCCGTGCAGACACTTTAGCGTTTTCTTTATTTTTTTACACGTGTTATTGATAGTACGCGTATGCCGCGGAGGTTATGCTCGTTTATTTGGCTTTGCCTCGAATTTGGAGAATGAATGCGCGGAATTAAGCTCAAATGTACTTATCAGTTAGTACTTAGTTCGCGAATTTAGGATGTGACATAAAAACGCGGATATTATTATTATTTACAATTTATTAACCGACCTTGAGTTGAGATCCCGTCTGGCCGTAAAAGCAATTACAAAGACTAATTACAAAAAAAAAAAATAAATAAAAAAATAAAAACAAAAAGCATAAAAAATAGATAGAAAGAGGTAAGGCAGTTAACAAAATATTTACAAATATATACAAGAAACTATGTAAAAAGAGGCGGAAGTTTTGAAATCATCTCCTCAAAGATGATATGGGCATAGCTTATCCGATCATCGCCCATGGAAAGAACGAGGTGGGAGTCTACCGCTGAGACATCGAGGCTCATAAGTAAGACCCTCGACCTCACACCGGCGATGCCAATCCTGGACATCAAGCAAGTACAGGTGATCATGAAGTTGAGCCTTGAGGAGGGCGGGGGGTGGTGGGCAGCGAGGGTCCTCGATGAAAGGCAAACTGTTGATAAGCCGCGACACAGAGGCCACAAAGCCTTTCCTCAACGTCGCAGTATTCGTGCTTGAGACCACCAAGCGGACGGCTCGGCTCCTAGTCACGATCTCATCCGGCCGCCTCTCTCGCACGGTGAAAAGCCCAGCGAGGCCACGAGGCTCCCTGGTTGAGATGACTTTCAACGCGAGCAAGATCGCAATATACTCGCACCGCCGTCGCGACGACAGCCAGCCCAAAGCGAGCCGGTAAGGTGTGACGTGAGCGTTGTAGGGGATGTTGCCGAAGACAAATCTAACCGCAGAGTTGTGAAGGCGATGGAGCTTCGCAGAGTTGAGGGCGTCCAGGTCGAGGATAAGAGGCGCTGCATAATCCAGGTAAGGGAA
>NW_019640847.1:67369-85560 GCF_000599845.2 Trichogramma pretiosum | reverse complement strand
TTTTTTTTCACCATATTACCGTTAGGGAATCACGATATAAATATGATCAGGGGTGATCACGACTATCAAAGTATCTCAGAGAATTTTTATGGAATTTTTTAACTCCTTTTCAAACTTTGGTTTTTTGTACTTTTTCTCTAAATTCAGTAGTTTTCGAGTAAAAATGAGTTATGTTTTATATGAATATAAGTTATTTTTTGTTTGAAGTAGTGGTTCGAAAATTCCATAAAAATTCCCTGAGATACTTTGACAGTCGTGATCACCCCTGATCATATTTATATCGTGATTCCCTAACGGTAACATGGTGAAAAAAAATCAAAAACTTGATTTTTTGTAAAAAATTTTACGTTTTTTTTCGTTTAAGTAGCCATAACTTTTTTATTACGCAAAGAATCGAAATTTCGAGCTCAGTTTCTGAAAGGGCATTAAATTTTACATCGAAATAGGTCCATACCAAACTTTTTAGAGGCCTCAAACTACAAAAAAAATCGCTGTAAAAACCAACAAAAAAATCAAGCAGTTTGGTCGTTAATGGGTTAAGGTGAATTTAACAGTTTTCTTCTCATGAAGAATATTAAAGAAAAACAAACTCTCCTATTTGGACATCTCTTGTGCCTTGAGAAAACGAAAAAAAAAAGAATTATATTCAAACTTAAAAGAAACTGACTTGTCTTTTAGTCTTCGACCGATAAAAGAAAATAAAATTAAACATCTTAGCTTGCGACTAGATGTGTCATGAAATAAAATAAAAGAAATGAAAATTCATCGCTGTCTAGAGTTCACTGCTCCACGCTGAAAAATAGCCTTCGTCCGCGGCCGCTTGGAACGCTCGTTGTCCCCATATCAATGCCACCTTGTGGTCGGTCTCCTCGTCATCGTGAACCGGCTCATTAGGTACCCACGCCGGGCTTACGAATTGCGGGGTGTTATCGCTCCCTGACCAACTGTAGCTTCCCGACACTGACTGTACTGGAGAGTACGACGGTGATGGCATCGGTGGATTCCCCACTCGTGACGCGCTGTCATCCGCATCGGAGCTATAATTCTCCGACGCTGAGGATATGGGTGAGTATGACGGTGGCAGTGTCGGAGAAAACCTCAGTGGCGACGGCGGCCGAGATTCCAGAGAGAGTGATGGAGATGCGATCAGCGATCCTGGTGGCGATGCGGCTGGCTCGATGATGATGACGGACGCGGGTCGTTGGACTTGCAGCGGTGTTGTTGGCCGTCTCGCATAGAAAACTTCGCACACGATGATGGGCTCGTCATCATCGTTCACCGAGACCAGGTCGATCGTCGATGCCGGTCGAGCTGACACGATGGAAGGTGTCGGTGACGCTGGGCGCTGAACACATCTTGGTCGGAATGCGCACTCCACTGGATGAGGGCCTTCCCGTGCTGCGAGCGGTTTCCTGCCGTCGCTACTTCTTCTAAATTTCGCCGCACGGTTCACCTCCTCCACCCACTGACAGATGAACTCATGTGACTCTCCCCTCACAGGGTCTTGCTCGACGTCGTCCCGAGCTTTGCGTTTTCTCCCAGTGCTGGCTTGCACCAGAGATCCGCTGCGCTCGGATACGGCGTCGTGCCGTTCCCTATGTAGGACGAGAGTCGTAGCTGTCGATCTAACGCTCGGTGTTTTCTCTTGGTCCCTCCTGTACATATTAAATAAACTGTGTGTAAGTTAAGTTCTCTTTTTTTTCAGTTATTTCTTATGTCAGGCTTGCCTGTCCGGATAAGTTTTGTTAGTAGTTTTTAAATTACGAACAAATGAAATAATAAAAAAAAGGAAAATAATATACGAGAAACGTTCAGAGGATTTTTTTTCTTTTTAGTCCGAGTCCTCTATTATATCGAAGTTGTCGAGGTCGCGATCGTCAAGTAGAGCTTCATGAAGGTAATTACTTCGGGCCTTGATGGATTCGGTCAGTCGTTTGATCTGGCATTCTGTCTGCTGTATCGCGGCTGCGTTTTCGCCCAGCAGACGGAGATAAAATTCCCGGTTGGTGATTATTGTCTCCCTCTGCTCGGGTCGAACTGTGCGCAATATTGTCTCCTATAGTTTCTGCCTTTTCTTGGCTCTTTGGGGCACGACGTATCTGTTCTGTGCCTTGGCCTCGGCTATTTTTTGTCTTTTCCTCTCCTTCTTTTACTGTCTGTTGGTCATCTACAAAATACGGTCGAATGTTTGATATATGATATGTCCCTCGAATTTTCCCGGTCCGCGGATTCTTAAGATCGTACGTCTGTTCTGCGCGCTTGCCGACAATTTCATAAGGGCCTTCATACAAACTAAGTAGTTTCGCGACTCTTTGTGCAGCGCCCGAAGGTACGCGGAGGGCTTTCACGAGGACGAGATTACCGATATCTAGTGAGGTGATTTTATGTTCGCTGTTCCATTTCTCAGCGCGAGCCTGGCCTTTCTTTTGTATGTTCGTCCGTGCTTCGTCACATATTTGCTCGTGTGTTTTAGTCTCCGGTTCGGTGGGTACGTATTTTGTCCAGAAGCGTTCAGGTTTTTGGCCTGTTTGGAGCTCTAAGGGGCAAAACCCGGTCGTTTCGTTTACCGTGGTACTCATTGTTTCCGCGATGGCTTGGCACCAATTTGCCCACGACGGATGATCATCTCCGGCTAGCGTTCTCAAAAATCGGCCTATTTTCTTGTTATATCTCTCGACCAGATTTGATTGGGCGTGGCGGATCGAGGAAAAAATGATTTTTATATTCTCTCGGTTCATGCTAAAGGCCCATGGCTTTGATGTAAATTGCGACCCGTGGTCGCTTTGAATAGCCTTTACGTGTCCGTACTTCGGGAGATAATCGTTCACAAGACATTTTACCGTTGCCTGACAAGTCGCGTTTGCTATCGGGTATATTTGAATGAATCGCGAAAAAGCGTCGACTGTCACAAGGGCGTAACGTGCGTGATAGCGCGATGGAGGAAATGGTCCGATAAAATCGATCGATAGCAGGTCATTAGGCTGTTTTACTAATATCGGCTGTGACGTCCCTTGTATTTCAACAGTATAACTTTTGTTTCTCTGACATGAGTAGCAGCACTTCAGGATCCTGTGCACATTCTTCGCTAAGTTCGGTAGGTAAAAGCTTTCGCTTATCAATGTCGTGCATTTGCGAGATCCGACATGTCCGTACAAATCATGTAGTTCGGTCACCAAGGGTCTTAATAACGTTCGGGGTAGATAACACTTCGTGCCGTGAATCGTCTTCCAAATGATGATGCCTGTCGTGTCGATCGCTATGTTACCTTGGTTTGAAGCTTGCAAACGCTTGATGTGTGTGATTACTTCCTGTGGTCGGGACAGGTGATCAGCGAGGATATTTTCCTTACCCGGAATATGCTTAATTTTCAAGTTATAATCTTGGATCAGCAAACTCCATCGCAACAGGCGCTGGCTCAGAAATCTGCTCGTGCGCAAAAACGTTAGTGCTTGATGATCGGTACGCACCTCGACGAGCTGTCCATAAACGTAGCTTCTAAACTTTTCCAGTGCTCATACAATAGCAAGGAGTTCCAACTCTGTCGTATAATAATTTAGCTCTGCTCCCTTCAAGGTCCGGCTTGCCATGTAGATGATTCTCACATCTCCGGGTTCGATTTCTTGGCACAACACGGCTCCGAGAGCTTTGCTGCTTGCATCGGTGTACAGAACATAGCCTTTTCCTTTGACTGGGTGATTGAGAAATAGATTCTTACAGAAAAGTTGCTTGACTGCATGAAAAGCTTTTATTTCAACGTCACCCCATCGCCACGGCTTGTCCTTCTTGGTAAGCTCGATGAGCGGGCCTGCAGCTTCTGCGAGTATCGCTGTGAAACGTGCGTTGAAATTGGCCATACCTAGAAAACCCTTGACTTGCGTCGGTGTTCTGGGCGCCGGAAAATTCATAATTGCTTCTGTCTTCTGCTCATCTGCCTGAATTCCTTCGGGTGTGAGTACGAAGCCAACGAATCTTATCTCTTTTCTTAGCGGCTCGAACTTATCGAAATTTACCGTTACGTTCTCGTCTGATATGCGAGTTAACAGTTCGTCGAGATCGAGCAGGTGCTGTTCCATTGTCGATGACACGACGAGCCAATCATCCACGAAGGCTATTACTGAGCTATGCATCTCACAAAGGATCGTCTCTGCGGCTCGATTCAATGCGGCTGAACTAATTTTCAGGTCAAAGGGGACCGATGTGTATTGGTAAGTATACCCTTTGTGTGAGAATCCTGTGTATTTTCGTGATTCAGGGGCAAGGGGTACTTGCCAGAAAGATGCGCGTAGATCGAGGCTGCTCATGACTCCGATGCCTTAGCATCTCCGCAACACCTGATCAATTTCTTCAGGGCAGTCATGATCTTCCTGCATTCGGTCATTTATCTGACGAGCGTCTAAGCAGACCCGGACCGCGCCATTTTTCTTCGGTACAATCACGAGCAGATTTATATAAGGAGTGACAGCTCGTTCGATGACGCCGTATCGAAGCATATTGTCGATTTCCTCGCTCACTTTGTCCCTGTATTTGTCGGGGATCGGATATGACTTCATGAAAAATGGTTCGTCGTTTTTCATGATAATCGTGTGCTCGTAAGACTTAAAGCGTCCTGGTGTTTTCCGGAAACATGAGCGATGTTTGATACACAAGTTTTTGAGTTGTGTCTTGAACTTATCGTCTGCTTCCGTCGCTTGGATTTTCGCGTCAATTTCAAAAAGTGAAAGCTCCTGTTCATCGTCGGTGATGTGCTCGTCTGCAATCACGTGTATGCTTTCGAACTCTACCTTTTGCTCTGGCATGTTTATAATTGCACCGTATTTCTGGAGTGCATCAATGCCTAGTATGCATGTTTCTGCTAAACGGGGAACGATGAGAAAATTTATGTCTGCTTTAATGCCGTGCACAGTAGTGGGCATAAGGATTTGACGTTTGATTCGCACTGATGTCTCGCCTTGAAAGCCTGATACAAAAGTATTTACTAGCGGTAGTACTGGTAGGTTTATGAAGTTTGCTTCGTTTGCTTCGAGAAATTCCTCGTGTAAACATGATACGGTCGCGCCTGTATCTACGAGTGCTTGGGTCTCAACGCAAGCATTTAAAGTAATATTTACATGGGGACACTGTATTTTATTTGCCCCCCTGTCCTTTTCCCCTGGGTTGTTTTCAATCTCAGGGTCCTCGAATATGGTCGCGATACTGTCGGTAGTTACGTGTGTCGCGTCGTCACACGTAACTTCTATTCGTTTCCCGATCCCTGCTGATTTGATTCGACTGTAACGTCGTCGCGAGGGAACTCCTCCTCGGTCTCGTGAATATCGATTCCGTGTTCATTTGCGGGTCGGTTCGATTGATAATTGCATCTGTTGTCGCGTCTGAAATCGCGGTAATATTCCTCGCGTCGCGGATATGTCGACCTTGTTAAAATGCGATTCGGACTTGTAGCTTCCGGTGCTCGCATATAGTACGGCTCGCGACGTGCAAACGGTGATCTTTCGGGTGGTTTCTCGTGATTCAATTTACCAACGTTATCAAGACGATCGAGAAATTCAATTAACTCGTCGACACGACGTAACCGTTGCGCGATTATCGCGTTCTGCGTCTCGTAATCGAAATGTCGTGAGAACTTGTCGATCATGTCCACTTCAGACGGCGGAGCATCAAGTGCTTTGATTTGATTATAAATCGCTATCACGTATTCGCTGCGACTCTGATTGACTCTGTTGTAATATCTGGTTTCTAGTTTCTCGCGTTTACGCGCTGGGATCATTCGACTCCAAAATCTTCCTTTAAAATGACGTTGGAAATCGTTGATGGTTGTTACATGATCGCTCACATGGTACCACCATTCGCCGGCTGGTCCTTTCAAGGCTTGCTTTATCACGTGATAGAAATGCCATTCGGTCAACCCTACCGCGTGATAGTAGTCCATGAAATCGCGTAAAAATTGGATCGGTTTCTCGTACTCGGCTGCTGAGAATGTGGGTATTGTGAGCTTCGTCGGCTGCAGGCCTTACGGTCTTTGAATTTGCGCGGGTGCTGTATAAGGCATTTGTGGTGGAGCGCTCGGACTATGTTGAGAACGCGACTGCGGGTTCTGCGGCCCACCTGGTATTTGTGGTTCATTTCGTGGCACCGGGTGCGTATTGTTGCGTTGTTGTGATTGCGCGCGGAGGATATTTTGTGCCTCTTGCTCGCGTCTTAGCTCGCAGTCGGTCACGTACACCTGCTCAAATCTTCGTATGGTCTCTTGTACCATTTGATTGAGTTCTTCTCCTATTTTACGTACATGTTCCTCGCATCGTCTCGCGAATCGTTCGTAATGCGCGTTCGCTTTATCTTGTTCTTCGGTGTCGTCTGAGAATTGATAATTTCCTTCATGTTTCTCGTCTTCTTCGGTTCCGCTCTTTTTGTTTTTGCCATCTTTTCCCGCTCGCGATCTCGTCATGATGGGGTCGCGAACCGTTGTACCGTTTGCTTCTCCGATCGGAGTTTTCTGCTCACTCTCCTGACTGTCCTTATCGTCGTCTCTGATCGGTGGCGGTTTAAACATTTCGTAATTTGCCTATCGGACTTTGTGGAGTTCTTACGCTACCGAAAGCTTGTCGTACAAGTTTCGCTTGCGCTCTCCGTATTTTCCTCTCTCGCTAACTACCATGTAGAATACTTGAATGAACAAAATTGTTTTTGTTTAGTCGAGTATTCTTCTTATTTATTAGCTGTGTCCTCGCTGCGGGGAAACAGTCACCTCAGCGTGTTATTTTGTTTGCTTTCAGGGGTCGGCTCGATTAGCCAAGGTCACGATTTCGACTTATAATGCTTCTACATTTTTTTTTTAAGCTTGTAAAATCGGAGAATTCATTCTTTGATTATTTAAGGATTCAATTATTTAACAAATATCAGTGCCTTTTTTGATCCCCTGAAGAGGGATACCATTGCAAGGCTACCGTTTAAAATCTCACAGTGGGGCGCTTCGTTGCTCCGCACTCGGCGGCGCGTTAATATTATTTATCCCTTATTACGCGTGGTGAGATTTTTAGGTCCTTGTTTTGTAATTATTGTTTTTAAGTGAAAAGGTTCGAGAACTCGCTGTGGCACTGTTATTTATGAAATAATTTTGTCTTTTATTATTTTTATATCACTAAAGAAATGTAAATAGCAACAATGATCAGATACAAGCGAGTACGGTTGAATTTGTTGTTCTTTATTTTGGGCTCTTCGCCGTCTGACCGTGTCGTTGCTATAGTACTGCCGTCAACGAGTATTCGTCTCACGGCAGTCTTCTATAGCGGTGGATTTCCTGTAGGGAATCGCGATCCTGTAGGAACGTTCGCGAGTTTTACGGTTTGACCCATATACCGCGTGTTGTTGTGCTGCCCGTAACTGCGCAGTTACGCGTACTTGCGCGGTACGACTGCGTACGAAGGGAAGGGATCTCTCGCGGCCCGTTGCCTACTCGTGACCCGTGCAGACACTTTAGCGTTTTCTTTATTTTTTTACACGTGTTATTGATAGTACGCGTATGCCGCGGAGGTTATGCTCGTTTATTTGGCTTTGCCTCGAATTTGGAGAATGAATGCGCGGAATTAAGCTCAAATGTACTTATCAGTTAGTACTTAGTTCGCGAATTTAGGATGTGACATAAAAACGCGGATATTATTATTATTTACAATTTATTAACCGACCTTGAGTTGAGATCCCGTCTGGCCGTAAAAGCAATTACAAAGACTAATTACAAAAAAAAAAAATAAATAAAAAAATAAAAACAAAAAGCATAAAAAATAGATAGAAAGAGGTAAGGCAGTTAACAAAATATTTACAAATATATACAAGAAACTATGTAAAAAGAGGCGGAAGTTTTGAAATCATCTCCTCAAAGATGATATGGGCATAGCTTATCCGATCATCGCCCATGGAAAGAACGAGGTGGGAGTCTACCGCTGAGACATCGAGGCTCATAAGTAAGACCCTCGACCTCACACCGGCGATGCCAATCCTGGACATCAAGCAAGTACAGGTGATCATGAAGTTGAGCCTTGAGGAGGGCGGGGGGTGGTGGGCAGCGAGGGTCCTCGATGAAAGGCAAACTGTTGATAAGCCGCGACACAGAGGCCACAAAGCCTTTCCTCAACGTCGCAGTATTCGTGCTTGAGACCACCAAGCGGACGGCTCGGCTCCTAGTCACGATCTCATCCGGCCGCCTCTCTCGCACGGTGAAAAGCCCAGCGAGGCCACGAGGCTCCCAGGTTGAGATGACTTTCAACGCGAGCAAGATCGCAATATACTCGCACCGCCGTCGCGACGACAGCCAGCCCAAAGCGAGCCGGTAAGGTGTGACGTGAGCGTTGTAGGGGATGTTGCCGAAGACAAATCTAACCGCAGAGTTGTGAAGGCGATGGAGATTATTTAAAAAAAAAACACTTGCATTGGTGTTGACGCTCCGTGTGTCGAATTGCCTGCAGTTTTCTCTTCTCCTTAGTGCCCAACGTCAGTGCTGCAGTAGCCCAATTCTATCAAGCACTAGATAAAAGAAAAACACCGTACTCAATTTCGCACTTCACTCGTCTCGGCCGTGGGCCTAGTCAAAGACTTTCCCTTCCGAGTGTTTATCGCTTGTCGAGATAGACGAACAAGGAGTGATCTCGACTTGTTCTTCTACTGGACCTTCTCCGGCCATTTAAGCATGGTCAGGTCTGGTAGTCTATCTCAACGGCACGACCTCCATCTTCCGCTGAATTGACGAGTAATCTCAAGTCGAACCAGTCAACCTTCCGCTGCTTCTAGCTAAGCTCAGGTCAGACGGAGATGGATATCGGCTCTTTCGATAAAGCTTAGGTACTATCTTATGCCTTAGAGGCTAAAATGCTTACGTTACAGATTATCTTCGTTTCTGGAGAGTGTTTTATTAATGAGCTACTCCTCGATGCACGCGCCTTTTATACTCGTGAGCGACTGCCCTCTCCAAACGCTCGATAAGTGCTCAATGCAGCGCCGATACCGCATCTTCGCGAATTTGTTCATGCCGAAAAACGGGGCAAAACTCCTTTTTTTTATCTCTTTTCCTCGCGGGCCCAGCATACGGTCGCGAGAGAACAGGTGGAACGGGAGCAAAGGTGGGGATTCGCGTCGTCCTAGTCGATGCGCGCTCTGGTGCTTGCGCAAGCACTTGTGGGATCAGCGCGTCTCATCATTCGCTGCCTTATCAACAGGCGTAAAAAAGGGTAGTTACCTTGCAATAGCTTGTTCGAAAATGTCGAATATTTTCCGATATCCCATGCAGTGCTAGACTTTCACTTTTTCTTATTTCGTAGTACTAACTCCATCTATGCCTCAAGTGTGTAGATTGATGAAAATGTCATATCATACGACTGCACATCATTTGCAAGTGTATAGATTGTTCGAAAATGTCGAATACTTTTCAATTGCCTATAAAGCGCTAGACTTTCACTTTTTCATATTTCGTAAAAACTAACTCCATCTATGCTTTGATTGTGTAGTTTGTTGCAAATGTCATTTTATACTACTGCACATTACTTGCAAGTGAATAGCTTGAAAATGTCGAATATCTTTTGATTGCCCATGCTGCGCTAAAATTTCACTTTTTCATATTTCGTAGAAACTAGCTCAATCTATGCCTCAAGTGTGTAGATTGTTGCAAATGTCATTTCATACTACTGCACATTACTTGCGATTGTATAGCTTGAAAATATCGAATATTTTCCAATTACCTTCATATGGGCAGAAAACACTTTTCATAACCCCAAAATTAAAGGGGTTTTCACGTATACTTTTCTAAGTTCTCGACAGAATCAAACGATCGATAGCTCAAAAGATTCGCGTGAGTACGTACTTATAATTTATGCTTCTTTCGAGCTCGATATCTTAAATATTGACAAGTATATGAGCGGAAAAAACTGGTCATAACCTCAAAATCGAAGGGTTTCCCACGCATAAGTTTCTGAGTTTTTGACAGAATCAAACGATCGATGGCTCAGGAGATTCGCGCGAATGAACCCTATCTATATTCAGTGATTCTGCCCCGATATCTTAAATATTGACGAAGTTATGAGCGGAAAACACTTTTCATAACCTCAAAATCTAAGGGTTTCCCACTCATAATTTTCTGAGTTCTTGACAGAATCAAACAATCGATAGCTCAGAAGATTCGCGCGAATGCGCCTTATTTATATTTAGTGTGTAATGAGCTAGCCTCTGAGCAGCAGCGCCATCTGCCGGAGCATCCGGAAAGCATGACGAGCACTTAGACGAGCGAAGCTCGGCTCCATTCTCGGTGGGTTAGCGACGCACAGCTCTTTCAAGGCAATGAAAAGCCCTCACGTTTAAATAACAAAGATAAGCGACGCACAGCTCTTTCGAGGCGATGAAAAGCCCTCACGTCAGAGTAACGAGGTTGAGCGACGCACGGCTCCCTTGAGGCGACGAAAAGCCTCACATCGAGCGACGCACTGCTTATCGAAAATGCTAAAGTTGAGCAACACACGGCTCCTTGAAACAAACATACGCATCGCGTGATCGGAGCAACGACCGTCGCAGGCCAACTTAACAACAACAACACAGGTTCAGACCGGCGCGACCTGCCCCGCTTCCCAGAAATCGGCTGACCCGCAAGCCAGAGATCAAAGCGGTAAAGCCGACGATCGGATTCACGGTAGCGCGTTTTGACAAAAAGGCTAAGGATCGGTTGACCCGCGAGTCATAGATCAAGGCAATAAAGCCGACAATCGCAGTCAAGCGGCACGTGCCAATAAGATCAGCTGACCGGCAATTCGGAGATCAAAGGAGCCGCCGATCGAGCCACGGCGACACGTGTCGACCACCCTTTTTTTTTCTCTCTCTCTCTCTTTCTTTTCTTTTCCTCCTTTTCTCTCCCACCTTTCGCCCCAGACCGCGAGTATAAAAGGAGAGGAGCATCCGAGCCATTTTTGCATTTCGTTTTCGAAGACCAACCGAGCACCACCGAAGCTCTGCCCAACCAAAGTAATAAACTGAACTTAGTCTCAGAGGCAAAAATCGAACTTAGTCTCCGGAGTGATAACTGAACTTAGTCTCTGACTTAACTAGCGGACTTAATCCCTGAATCAACTACAGGACATAGTCCTTCGAACGAGATTATCACAGACGCTCATCGCCATTGCATCGTACATGGGAGAATATCCCGGTGCGAGACTCTGACGGTTCAGTGCCGATAATCCCTCTTCTCCTCTTTTCGGTTGACCTCGTGCTCAGGTATCAATTTGGGCGGATGTCCTTCTGACTCTCGGCACGAGCAAGACCGTCTAGAGGAAAGAGTCGCGCCACGGAGTCTCACGACCCGCAGGTCACCGACCGCCCCTCGCAAGCTCCAACTTGCAATTTGAACGAGCGGAGCACGTGCACGACGAGTAGCAACGAGGTCGTTGTAACTCATTGACGTGACCTCCCCCGACATCAGCCCTCCTCGCGAGAGTCGAGGTAACGTCGGCCCGCCTCATTGAGGTCATTATTTTCCACCTTCGGAGGCACATCATTACCCGGGAGAGACGCAGTAGCTTCTTCGTGTTTCTACGCGTTCATCGAGGAGCAACCCCACCCAAGGAATAGGCAGCTACGCACACCGGTAGGGAACGAAGCACACGCGACTCCGTTCTCGTGACTGGGTCATAACAACTGGTGACAGCGGTGGGATACTCGAAGAAGCCATTCAGCGATCTACGGTGCCCCATGTCCAGAGGAACTTCCTGCAATTGCCAATGGAAGCGATGCCAACAACATCGACGCCTACACCGTCACGCAAATCCATCGACCAGAGGACGATGGAGACGCTCGTGGATACGATGCCGAAGAAGCGGTCGACTACGAAAGGTCTAAAAAAGCTAAGTACTCGACCAACACTTAATACGCAGTGGATTACCCCAACCAAACGAAAGCGAGCGCGTATAAATAACGTCTGGAAAATTGACTCGGTCGACAACTCGACGGCAATAATCCCGCGATCGGACGAGAGAGCATCGTCCCCTTCTGAAGACGAGGACGATCGCCCGACATCGCGTTACCTCAGGGTGTCGGACGTTATAAAACTCATACCTGAATTTGACGGAGCTAAGATGAACGTAAACCGGTTCATCGAAGAGTGCATCGTTATGGAAAGGTACGTCAGACCTTCCGATAGAGCGCACCTGGCCCTTCTCGTTCGGTCACGTCTTACCGGGGGAGCTTTGGAGCGCCTACAGGACAAGGTCTTCGTTAACCTGACCGATTTGCTCGAGGAATTAAGACTTCTCTAGGAAAGAAAGGAAGGACTCGAACAGGTGCAGTCGGAGCTTGCGCATGTAAGCCAAGAAGAAAACGAGACCGTCGACGAATACAGCACGAAGGTAATGCGCATAGTGCAGCGCGCTATAGACGCGATCAACTACAAATTCTGTGGAATACCTGCTCAATGTCTTATCGAGAGCACCAACTGCAGTGCAGCAAAATGCTTCATATCTGGCCTGCGAAATGACATCAACGCTCCACTGATCAATAGTAAATTCGTGCGACTCGAAGACGCGGTCCAAGCCGCAAAGGAGGAAGCGGAGCCGACCCGTACACGCGAGTGTTATAACTGCGGTAAACCGGGACATATAGCCCGCGAATGCAGCCAACGTCGGAAGCGCAAACACGACCGGCCGCACTGCGGATACTGCCAGCGGGATGGACACACAGAGGATCGGTGCTGGAAAAAGAATAAGCCCGAGCATTTAAACTGGAACCAGGGTCGTCCAACGGGCGCGAAGACGACCTACCGACCAGCACAAGCCGCGCCCACAATAGAGCCGTCATCGCGATCGGATCAGCAGGAGCACCCGACCCGCCCATCATCTCAGTGCGATGTCGTCAGCTCAAATTAATCAACGCCGAGTTCTTGATCGATACCGGCTCCGATCTGAACCTATTAAGGATTAGCTCATTATGCGCCATTGAACGAATAAATCAGTCAAGAATTTTTAGCCTCAGTGGCATAAGCGACGGCGTCGTAAAAAACCCTGGGAGAGTGACCATCTCGATCGGCAACACACCGTGCATTATGGATCTGGTACCTGAGAACTTCCCTATAAAATGGGACGGAATATTGGGCGTGGAGTTTCTACGCGCACAAAGAGCCACCCTGTCGTTCGACTACAACGAGCTCATACTCAACGGTGTTGAACTATCACGGATACCGTTGATCGGACACGCCACATATTTTTTACCGGCACGTACAAAAACTCTCGTCGCAATAAAAATCTCAAACCCAGGCCAAAACGGAGCCTATATACCTAAAATAGACGCTGGCGAAGGGATCCTCACCGGAGAATGTCTCGTAAAACTTACGGCAGACACGGCTAAATTGTTCATGATAAATACAACCAATCAGGACGTGAACCTCACCCTACCGCCCGTAACAGCGCAGCCATTCATTACACCGTCCAAGAGGACTCACCACGCGCGATCGGAAGCCGACGATTCAAGCCAAGACTTCGAACACGATCGCGTTACCAACATCATGGCCTCACTTGATCTGACTGAAATGAATGATGAAGAAATACGCGAAATTAGGAAACTGGTAGAAAAGTTTCCACTGCAGTTTCACGTACCTGGTGATAAGTTAAGCGTGACCCGTGAAGCGATGCACCGCATACCCACGCGCGACGACATACCAGTAAACGTTAAACAATATCGGCACCCCCCGCAATTGCGAGAAGAAATAAACAACCAAATAAAGGAATTGTTGGAACAGGATATCATCGAAGAATCGGAATCACCGTACAACTCCCCTTTATGGATCGTCCCGAAAAAAGCAGGCCCAGACGGAAAAAGGAAGTGGTGCCTCGTGATCGACTTCAGAGCACTCAACGAAAAAACCATCGCAGCCGCTTACCCATTACCCAACATTACAGAAATATTAGATCAGTTGGGAAGGAGCAAGTACTTCTCGACGTTGGATTTGCAGTCTGGATTTTATCAAGCAGAGATCGACCCCAAGGACGCGCACAAAACCGCTTTCTCGACACCGTTCCAGCACCTACAGTATAAGCGTATGGCCATGGGCCTCAAAGGGAGCCCAGGTACGTTCCAAGCCCTTATGAACAAGGTACTGACGGGACTGCAGGGGGTCGAACTATTCATATATATGGACGACATCGTAGTCTACGCGTCATCGCTCAGCGAGCACAAGGAAAAAATGAATAAGCTGTTCGGACGACTAAGAACGGCCAACCTCACCGTGCGACCGGACAAGTGCTTCTTCCTTCGGAAAAAAGCGACATTCCTCGGGCACATCATATCGGAGGAAGGGGTGAGACCCGACCCGGGAAAAGTAGTCGCGGTGACGAGATTCCCACGCCCGAAGATGAGAAAAAACATTAAACAACTACTAGGACTAGCCGGGTATTACCGCAAGTTTATACCCGACTTCGCAAGGATAGCGAAGCCATTAACCTTGCTACTAAAAAAGGGCCAACCGTTCGCGTGGAAGGAAGAGCAAGAAGCCGCTTTTGAAACATTCAAGCGGCTACTAAGCGCCACGCCATTGCTGCAATATCCGAATTTCAACGAGCCTTTCCTCGTAACAACGGATGCGTCAGATTACACCGTAGGAGCAGTGTTAAGCCAGGGCAAAATCGGTAGCGATCTACCCATCGCTTATGCTTCCCGAACCCTGATAGAGGCGGAAGTTAATTACTCGACCACGGAAAAGGAACTGCTAGCCATCGTTTACACCGTACAATATTTCAGGCCGTATTTATTCGGCCGAAGGTTCAAAATTATTACGGATCATAAACCGCTAGTATGGTTACACAACTTGAAAAAACGACATCGAGACTCGCGCGTTGGAGAGAGCGGCTACGCGATTACGACTACGAAATAATTCACAAATTTGGAAAAATCAACCTCAACGCAGACGCTCTGTCACGAAACCCATGCGACCGGTACGAACCGTATCACGAGGACAACATTGAGCAAGAGATAAGCGAGATCTTCATGATGACTTCGTCGGCTGACCCAGAGCACGCGGCCGAAGCGACACGCAGGGACGCCGAACGGAGCAACGGCCTTCCGAACGTACCCGTCGAAGAAATATACGAGTTACTGCATGGATCGTTTCGCGAAGGACGCGAATTGGAGCGAACAAACAACGGACTACCGGAAATCATGGCGATCGATACCGCACAACAAACAACAGAAGAACCGCGACCAGAACCGCGGCAACGTCGGCACGCCTCATTGGGGTAAATATTTTCAACCTTCGGAGGCAAATCATTACCCAGGAGAGACGCAGTAGCTTCTTCGCATTTCTACGCGTTCGTCGAGGAGCAACACCACCCAAGCAATAGGCAGCTACGCACACCGGTAGAGAACGAAGCGCACGCGACTCCGTACTCGTGACTGGGTCATTTTTTATTGACAAAAATATGGGCAGAAAACACTGGTCATAACCTAAGAATTCAAGGGTTTCCCACGTATAATTTTCTGAGTTCTTGACAGAATCAAACGATCGATAGCTCGAAAGATTCGCGCGAATGCGCCCTATCTATATTCTGTGATTCTGCCCCGATATCTTGAATATTGACGAAGATATGGGCGGAAAACACTTTTCATAACCTCAAAATCAAAGGGTTTCACAAGTATAATTTTCTGAGTTCTTGACAGAATCAAACGATCGTCAGCTCAGAAGATTCACTCGATTGCGCCCTATTTATATTCAGTGATTCTGCCCCGATATCTTCAATATTGACAAAGATATGAGCGGAAAACACTGGTCATAACCTCAAAATTGAAGGGTTTTCTACTTATAATTTTCTGAGTTCTTGACAGAATCAAACGATCGTCAGCTCAGAAGATTCGCGCGAATGCGCCCTATCTATATTTAGTGATTCTGCCCCGATATCTTGAATATTGACGAAGTTATTAGCGGAAAACACTTTTCATAACCTCAAAATCAAAGGGTTTTCTACTTATAATTTTCTGATTTCTTGACAGAATCAAACGCTCGACAGCTCAGAGGATTCGCGCGAATGCGCTCTATCTATATTCAGTGATTCTGCCTCGATATCTTGAATATTGACGAAGTTATTAGCGGAAAACACTTTTCATAACCTCAAAATCAAAAGGTTTTCGACTTATAATTTTCTGAGTTCTTGACAGAATCAAACGCTCGACAGCTCAGAAGACTTGCGCGATTGCGCCCTATCTTTATTCAGTGTTTCTGCCCCGATATCTTGAATATTGACGAAGGTATTAGCGGAAAACACTCTTTATAACCTCAAAATCAAAGGGTTTTCCACGTATAATTTTCTGAGTTCTTGACAGAATCAAACGATCGTCAGCTCAGAAGATTCACTCGATTGCGCCCTATTTATATTCAGTGATTCTGCCCCGATATCTTCAATATTGACAAAGATATGAGCGGAAAACACTGGTCATAACCTCAAAATTGAAGGGTTTTCTACTTATAATTTTCTGATTTCTTGACAGAATCAAACGATCGATAGCCCAGAAGATTCGCACGATTGCGCCCTTTGTATATTCAGTGATTCTGCCTCGATATCTTGAATATTGACGAAGATATGGGCGGAAAGCACTTTTCATAACCTCAAAATCAAAGGGTTTTCCACGTATAATTTTCTGAGTCCTTGACAGAATCAAACGCTCGATAGCTCAGAAGATTCCCGCGATTGTGCCCTATCTATATTCAGTGATTCTGCCCCGATATCTTGAATATTGACGAAGTTATTAGCGGAAAACACTTTGCATAACCTCAAAATCGAAGGGTTCCCCATATTTGGTTTGATCAGCTGCATACACGGTGGATCGCGCTTAAACGCGCGAGTTATATGAACACCAGTTCACCAACCTGCCTGGCTGTCGTTGACCTGCAAAGATTAATACACATTAATAACTGCAAGCGCGACTGCAAGTGCGAATGCGAGTGCGAAGAACAATGGACCAGCAACTCAAAACATCGAAGCTGTCGAAGCCAAAACATCTTAGCTACCGAGGGGACTCACCCATTGTTCGTCACCTCTCCTACCTGTTCGATCGTCACCTCTACCACTGTACTTACGCATATTACGATTATTGAGCGAGCTCGGTATCGACCGGCTGGCAGTCTCTGTCGGGATCTTGGCCTGTAACGATATCGTGATTTAATAAAGTGCAACTCCTTGTTCTATAATAAAGAAGAATATAAGTTCGTACCTTTGTCAAAATCCTATCATCTCACTTAACTGGCGCTGCGGACCGGATACTGCGAGGCTGGTTGACAGATTCTCTATTTGGAAATCGCTACAGCTACCAGTCGGTGTTTCAACCCCATCGTCGTAGTATCTACAACAAGCCGAATCCACTCGCATAAGAGACAACTTCAACTTCACCGAGCAAACAATTAAAAGAGTGAGTCTTTGAATATTCCTCATCCAATATTCACATCCTAATAATTGACCTTTAGGGAGACTCCTTTTTTGACAAATTTTTTTTTAATATCAAATTAAAGTTATTATCAAAAAAAAAGAGAGAGGCAAAATGTCTACTCCAACTCAGCAGCAACCTGCAGTTGCTACTATTGAACAATTCAAATTAAAACTAACAATTTGGCGCGAAGTAATACCGACCTATGAAGGCGGTACACGCCTATTATCTTATTATGTTCAACAATGCGATGCCTTCTGTGCCGCATTGGCAACTGACAACGCTGGCGTGAACGAGGCTCTATTTTCCTTTTTAAAATCAAAGCTAAAAGGAGAAGCCTTAGACCTCATAATCGCTAATAAGCCGACAGACTGGACGGCATGTAAACAATTATTAATAAACAGATTCAGCGATCCTAGCTCAGAGGATCTACTATTTAACAGACTGAGCACTTGCTACCAACAGATAAATCAATCGTATGAAAAATACGCGGATGAAATTAAAAAACGACTTAATAAAATAAAAGAGCATGTAGTACTTAACAGCAAAATACAATTGGAAATAGAAACAAAAACTAAATTTTATGATAACGTTGCAAAGAATACTTTTATTAATGGATTAAAAGATCCACATCACACCTATCTCACACACTTTGAATTAAAAGACATAGAAGAATGTATTCTTAAGTGCCGTGCATATGACAATCATGAGCAACAAGCCTCTTTTCTCGCGTACATGCGTAAACAAGAAGTTAAGCCAAAATACAC